>NC_081525.1:34038317-34338317 GCF_030273125.1 Centropristis striata | reverse complement strand
GTTAATTTAAACCAGAGATTCAACAGCTACACTGGCAGTTATGAAGATGACGACACACTATCCAAACAAGAATGAAAGACGAGCCAAGAAGTTGCTCCCAGAGTCTGATTGCAGAACTGTTGCTCCACATTAATTAAAGGATCTTCTTGTCCTGAGAATGTTATTGAATTAGTTGCCCTGTGTCTCACCCTGTTCCCTGTAGCCTGGTGTAGCTCACAAGGTTGCCAAGTAGCATTTGAGTACGTTAAAAACAGCCAAGTGTTTTCCTCGTGCGTCATGCTTTTTTTAGCTATCGCTCACTCGGTTAGAGAAATCTGAGACTTTCCCTGTTGAATATCTCACGTCTTGTTTTATTAGAGCTGATAGCTTATTTTAAAGATAATAAAATTGGTACCAAAAAAAAATTGGTACAACACTAGACCAGAGTGAGTCTTTTAACACAAAGACAGCCATCAGTTGTCTTCTTCCACAGCAAAGCTAATCAGCTCTCCTGTGCTCCGAAAACCGCGCTTCAGCCGCTCCCTGGAGCCTTCGTCTCCTTTCTGCTTCTGCCCCCCTCACCTCCCTCCTCCCCCGGCTTGTTGTTCCTGTTTGGCCAGCCGGGGAGCATATGCTGTGACAACACGCCCCGGCTTTATTTACACACCATAATGCAATTATATTTCATAAGAGTGTACAACAGTAGCTCATTAGCAGCTTCTGGTGTTGGGTGGGCAGGGTAGCGCGCGTGCCGCTCCACCATCAGCTCCCTCAGGTACAAGAGCTGATGCTGACTGAGTTAAAGGGGCCCCCGGGGACAAACGTACACACAGACGCACACAAATAATAGACAGGAGTGTGTGTGTGTGTGTGTGTGTGGTGTCTGTAGACACACAAACCACAGACACAAGCATAAACACCCACATGTGTAAGAGGTAGCGTCCCTAAAGAAACCACAGGACACGCGTCTGGCCGTGCCTCGGGTCCAGGCTGCTTCACACAAATAATCAGAAGCATCTATCCGTCCATTTATCTGCCGCTCCAGCTCCGCTCGGCTAACCACAGAGAGAAAGCAAACACATGGCGGCTGGCGGGGAGAGGTGCACCTGACAGCCGCACAACTGTATGCTAAGACCCCTGAAGGAAGTAAATAGTAATGTCAACCTACACAGGCAGATGCAACCAACTCCCCCCCCTCCAATTCAGCAGCTCCTACTTTCATCTCACTCTTCTTTGGCACAGAAAGCACTCCCACTCGCACGGCCTGCTCTCTGGTGGCACCTGATGTTTTTGTTGTGTCTGCAGTTTCTGTCATATACACTCCTACTAGTTATATCTGTAAACAACTTTCAACAAAATTACAGCTGGTTCTACGCCTCTGCCAACTAGTCAGGTTGCAGTTTACATCCATGTTTGTCCAGACTCATATTACCCCTGACACTAGACAATGCGTACATATGGATGTTGCTGTAAGAAGACTACAAATTAAAAAAAACACACATTTTCAACCTGGCAGCATAGAAGATGCACACTTTGTGCATTATGAAGGCATTCATAGTTGGTTATAATACATTAATATTGCTTCATGTTAAGTACTAACTTAACGCACAGAATGATAACTTCTGCATGGAGTCTTTTTACAGTTTTTTTGAGGTGTGCGTAGGTGAGTCCAGGTCTTCATAATGTATTATAGGCCAACCTCAACAAGAGCTTCCATAGGAAACTTAACCTTAGAAATCATTTTAAGTCACACATATAGTCTTATGGCTGTTGATATAGTGCATTAGAGAGCATTTTGTGTGTGTGTGTGTGTGTGTGTGTGTGTGTGTGTGTGTGTGTGTGTGTGTGTGTGTGTGTGTGTGTGCTTACAAGTGCAGGTTTGTTGCATGTGGTCTCCATAGAAATATTTTCTTTCATTCCACTTACTTGATCTTTTGTAGAGAATGCAATGTTTGTTTCAACTTTCATATGTATCACTTGTATGTAAACTTTTGCAGTTTCCAACATATGATGTTTTACAGTATAGGGTTTTATATATTTGTATCTTTTCCTTTCAAACACATATCAGAAATAAAGCAATGATTCAGAAATGAAATGAACAACTGATGTAGAATAACTGATTAAATAAAAAAAAAAAATTAAAAGTTTGTCTTTTGTTGAAGCACACACACAATGAAATGCAGTATTGTGTTGTGATGTAACAATAAGGACATTTATTTCCAATTTTGGATCCATTTTAAGTCCTGCTTAACAGTTTCAGTAACCATCATTTCCAGGTCCAACACCTTTTGTTGTCTCTCACATTTATGAATATCTCGACTGCAACACAACACCAGTGTGACGCCATGGAAACCATTGAGCTTGGGCAGAGAAAACTGATGTAAGTATGAAGCACAGGCTGAGTGGCTATTGTTGTTTAAAATACACAAGCGTGCACATGCAGTTTGGTTATCGGACTACAGTGATATAATTAAGAAGGCCGACCCGGGGCTCTTTTGTTAGTGTCTGTTTAACTTTAGTGACAAATCACCTGAGCAAGCCGGGTCACCCAATACCTCTCAGTGCCCCGAGGCTCTCTGCTGTTGAGTAAACAACAATCAGAGGCACTACACTGTATTACTATGGACTGTATTACAACATTGGTGCCATCCTCGCAGACAATTATTGTTTTTCCTGCATGCGTGACAGTGTGCATGTTTGCCTGTGTGTGTGCCCCCTCTCCACATACTATAATTGTTTTCAAGTGAATGTGTGTGTTTGCTTAGGTTGTGTGTGTGTTTGTGCACAAGCCTGTGTACATGAATTGCCTCAGGTCTTTTGTTCACTTGGGTTTCCGTATGAGGCTGTGTGCTATCCCAATGTAAAGCAGTCAAATAGAACAATAACTGTGTGCATGTAAGGTGGCATTAACAGGGACATGCCTCACTGTAATTAGGATATTTCATTCTTCTGAAATGGCTGTATGCCTGTTCGCCCACACTACACACGCTTCACTGACTGGCAGGCTTCAGCAAAACCACAATCTAATTGACTCATTATTGTGAAGTGAGAGCAAGACGGATAAAAAACGACAGCACAATGGCACAGTGCGCTGGCAAAACATATCACTGTTCAGCCTTGCACTGATCAAGCTGGAATATTAATTTAGCTAATTTGCATAATGTGAGTACAATGTGTGTGTATGGCTTTTCTTCTGACCTCCTTCTCGTCCTCCTGCTCCTTTCTCATCCGTTCCAAGCGAACCTGCTCGGCCTCTTCTCTCTCTTGGGCTTCTCTCTGAAAAACAAAGAAATTAATTTGAATCAAATGGGATGTGACAGCAGAATCAAAACAAAATGAGACGTGCAGCGTAGAAGAGTGTTACTATGTTTCCAAATGGTTTTTCAAGTTCCCTCTGAATAATTGTTACTGATATCTAATTAGAGGTCCATGCAACTTGTTTTTAGACAATTGAGTATCTTAATTTAATACAAGCTAATGACATGGAACAAAATGTGAGAAAACTAGGATATTCGAAAGACTGGAACGAGTGTTGGACTTAGAGGAGGTTTATACAACATTCAGAACAGTAATGTAAGAGTACAACTTAATGCTATGTAAAGAAACAAGAATATAATGGCTTTCTGAGCAGAAAATGAAATCACACTTCCTGTGTGTGTTATAATCCTGTCCCATGATGGCGGTGCAGTGTTATCAGCCAGATTGCCTAGCGAGCACTGCTGATCAGAGGTGAGAGCCGAGTGCAACAATCCCGACTGACGTAACTCAATTGAAATAACTCTATAAGCAACACAACTTAACTTTAAATTGTACCATAAGAAATGGAGGTGATGCCTGTAGATGACGTGGTGCTTATGTACCATCTAATACACCACAACTAACCAAGACTGCAGTGATTCAAGTGGACAATTTGTTTTCTTTTGAAAATACCTTTTTACGGTCAGCCTCTAAAGACACACGGTAGGCCTCGTCCTGTTCTCTCTTCACTGTCTCTCTCGCCTCGCGCTCGTCCTGGGTGGAGAAAGAGAGAAAAAAAAGAACGAAAGCAGGGCCCATTAACTAACAACATAATAAAAGGACAAAACATCTAAGCGGAGGTGGCGGGTGTGGGAGCCAGAGAGAACCAGCCAAAAGAAAAATGCAGCATGTCAAGTGTGGTTACGTACAAACACCAGGTATGAAAGAGTAGCACCAGAGGGGATTCATTGTGACCGGGCTGTCATTTACCAGACCCTGAGCCTCTTTTATGTTTCCTCATCTCAGTTTCACTGTCCCTTTCTCTCTCATTCACTCTGCCTCTCTCTTCCTGTTTGTACAGAGGGAAGGGGACAGGCGGCCCTTCTCTTTCTACCTGCTGTGGCTACAAAGTGTTTTATAAAGACTGGGACTAAATACGAGTGTCCATTGTGTTAACAGTGCACAGCCATTAGTTTTGTATTTTCTGAAGGCCCATGCTGTGTGCCAGCCCGGATATGGCAAAGTAAGCTTATTGTGATGATCAGAGGGCTACTGTGCAGCTAAGCAAAAGGACAGTGTGTATTGTTGTATTCAATCGGAAAATGCAAAGGATACATTTGTGCTTTTGGCCCGCAGAATAGATGAACATTGAAAGGAAACTGTAAAAGAATGGTAGAGAGGGACAAAAGCATCAAAAGTGGCCACCTTCAATAGTCTGGCCCTGAGTCACGCACACAAGTCGCACAGTAGTTCATGCTTAGTACTCGTTTTGTACTGTTGTAATGTGATTTCAAATGCACCGTCTGCCTTTAAAGACCCAATGTGCATAAGAGGCAGGACGTGAAGTGTTAATCTACAATGTATCTGCTCCAACACAATGTGATGTTTAAAGACCTTATCTTTGGAGGAAAAACAGAAACAGATTTTCCACATCTATATCTTGGCGACTCATCAAGTTGGCTAGACATGTGCTGTCTTATAGTGGTGCTAATAAACTCCTTACTCTAGAGGTCAGAAGTCACTCATGCAAGCTGTCATACATTTAATGTTTGCTCTCATAACAGATAAGTGTGGCAAAAAGCAACAGCAAATGCAGTTTTTAATTTTGGAACCAAGTGGCCTATTCAGTTATTTGTTTTGGAGCAGCGCTGTGGCTCACCGTTACTTCTTAGTAAGAAAGTCTAGAATCTCAGCTAGGACTGCATAATTTAGAAAAAAATTCTTATTATTTTGAATGATATTGCAATTGCAATAATATTCATGATACAAAAGGGACTGACAATTTTTGCATCATCATTCTATTTTTTTCATCGAAAAATTAATTGAAATGATGATGGTGTGATTATTTCCGAGGTTCTCTACCAAACAAAATATGTTTTTCAAATGTCTGAAGAAAATAATTTGCAGGCCAGAACATTTCTACAGTACCACAATACTTAATTCTTAATTCACTGATTTTTGACACATATTTTGCCTTAAAAAGATATTGACAACTTTGCGATTATAATATTGCAATTTAGATTAAAAGTCAATTAATTGTGCAGCCATACTCTCACTTCAGGCTTTTTCTGCGGATCTAGCATGCTCCCATGTGGCTGGGTTATATTTCCCCTGGGCGCTCTAGTTTCCTCCAACACCAGAACATATGTGAGTTTGGCGCTCTGGACCAAAACTAAACATTGGTTATTTTTGGCTGCTCTTCATTGAAATGCATGCGAGCTGAAAATAGCCTGTGATGCTGACAGACGCAGACCACAAAACCTGCAGCGAATAGTCAGTCTGTTACTAACTACTGAGCTAAAACACAGACAACCATAGGAATGGCTGGCGAGTCAGTAAGGCTGGTTGAAGGCACAATGTGGCTGTCCAGCTGCTCCATTTCCAGACAGACACAAAAGTCACTGTCAAAGTGGAATGTCTGGGTTGGATGAATGTCTGTGTTCATGTCTGAGTTTGGCTTTGAAGAGGTGAGGTGAAAAAAAGGAGAAAAACAGAAAGAAAAAAAGAGGACTAGGGGTAGAGGGAAATTCACCAGTGTTTCAGAGCTGCTCAGTAAAAATGGGAATAGTCCTGTATCAAGGCTGACTTCACCTTGGAGATGGGATGGGTCCTGTCAGATACAGGATATACTCAAATCCTGTGGTTATTGGTACTAATCATGAATAACCACACTGGAACATTCTGCTTCATCATTACTTCTACTTTTTTTTTTCATTTTCACAAGCTATTTCCTTCTGGCAGGCCAAGCCTGAGTAATTATCACACTTTAATACCTTTGAGAACAGCTTTACTAAACTCTTATGACTTTTTATTTCTCTGTCAGATCTCACGCAAGTTGTTGCAAATTTTATAAAAGAAGTGATGATAACACAGTAATAAAAACGTTTTTGTGCTGATGCCATGAAAAAATATGAAAATTAAATCCACTTGTAATAAAGGAAACATGCACATTTCTCAATGTTGACTAAGGTGAATAATTATTTGTGCATCCGCCCTGTGATTTTGACCTGCTCCAAAGCTTAATAGGTTCTTCCCTGGCCCGTAGTAGACCTTTCCACCATGTTTCATGAAAATCGGGCCAGCAATTTTCTATAATCCTGCTGAAAAAAGGCAAACAAACCAAAAACATGTTCAAAACAAAACAATTTTATGTGGTGGTTAGTGAACTTTGGAGGGCTTTATTTCTTGTTTTCAAGGTCAATAGTTAAACTGGATATTGAATGTGATTACTTTTTTTGGAACCAAGCAAAATGTCTCTCGTCGAGGCTGTCAAGTAGTTGAAGATGGCATAGAAAGTCTCATCAAATTTTCGTTCAGGTCCTCATTAGACTGTTTAATTTGGGCAAGTTCTTTTTAAGATTTGACTTGTATGTTAACTGAAAATGGGTTTTGTTGAAAAACATGCTTATATTTATCAACTTAAGGTACTAAGAAAACGATCCATTTTGTATCTAATATAGCTAATATTAATATGCCAAAGACACGCAGCCTTCAGTGTGAACAAACCGTACACTTCATGTCTGATGAGCCTTTTACACACTCTGAATAGTTCTTGTCGCTTCTTGTCATTGATGATTATTTGAAGTGTGACGAATCCAAAACGAAGGCAGAAAATTGTAGCAATAACAACAACACAAAGAGAAAGCTGTCACTCATTACTCAGTAACCCACCTGAGGAAGTCTAACCCTCAGGGTGTGTGTGTGACAAGCGTGATTCCCATAACTGAAATGCTATGACTATCACATTAGCATTGTCGGAGAGGCTGTTTGGTTGACTGACTGTTTAACTGTTAAATCCTTAATATAGTGTGACATCTGTCATCTATCGATACAGTAGTTAAAAAAGAGGCACAACAAGGTTAGTGAGAGGCAGACGGATGAGTGTGAGAATAAGAGAAAAGATTTCACACAACACATACCAAAACATCTGTATGTGAGGAAGAAGAAAGGGGTCTTATTAATGTTCACAGATCGATACTAATTTAAAATGCTTGTTACTCTCCAAAGAGACTATGTATTCTGTATTGTAGCTCATTTCAAACGAAAAAGAAAAAACAGTGATTGGGACATTCGCTCTTATACTGTGCTGACTGAAAACCTGTCTGGACAAAAACATGTAGTGTGTCATTCATTCTCTTGTTTGATGTCGCTGAGTAAACACATCAGTAAATGGATAAGAGGGTCAGGTGAAAGTGTTTGACTGTCATACTGTCCCATGTTCCTGTCTATGACATGAAAAGACTCCCATCACTGTTCCCTCACTATCCTGTGTGGAGTGTATCCCTCAATGGTGTTTGTCCACTTTCTATTGGAGTAAAAGAGGTAGTCGACAGACACGGAGCAGCACAGTGAGTCCTGTACCTATTCAAAAGACTTTAGCAGGCACATTAAACTAGAACGAAAGGGGCGGAATGGTTAAGTATTTGCTGATTGTCATTACAAGAATGCCAGAGTTTAACAATGCTGTCTGATCTGTCTCAGCATGTTGGGATTCATCTCTTAAGTAGAATGTTCAACCAGCCCTTTGAATGTGGCTATAGTCTATAGACTGTATGAAGTGGACACAGACACTGTGACCCGTTGGTTTTTTGACTAACACATTTTAAGCCTTGAGTTTGGCATTTTAAGAGTTGTCATCTTGGTTTTTTGAAGCCACCAGTGATCGTATTTGGAGGAGAGGGTGGAACTTGGCAGTCCGTGGCCTAGAGGTTAGGAATCGGGAGAGTCGCCGGTTCAAATCCCAGTACTGACAGGTCAAGGACTGAAGTGCCCTTGAGCAAGGCACCTAACCCCCCTGCACAGCTGCTCCTTGCATGGTGTGTTCACTTGTGTAAAAAAGGATGGGTTGAATGCAGAGGTTGCATTTCCCCATTGTGGGATAAATAAGGTAATTTAAAAAAAACAAACTTAGTTATTAATGAGCACTAGCTAGTCACTTATTAGAGTGTCTTTAAGTACAACCAAACGTAGATCAAGACAAGAACACTACAATAACTTTCATTAACCGAGAATTCTGAAGTTAAGAGTTGAAAACATGGACAACACCTTGTTAACACCGTGTGAACCACGAGGTAATCATGTCCTAAAGCATAGTATGCATTATTGTCTTTTTTTTCTAAACGGAACCATAATTAACAAAATAAACATAATGCTGTACTGAAGAAGACTTGAAACAAGAGATTGAAACCATAAACTCAATAGGAAGATAAGAAGTATTTCTTCTTCTACAATTGAACTTTTTTTTTGCAACAAGTTGAGCCGCCCCCTGCCTGCCATTAGAGAGAATGTAGTTTTAAGGCATTGGCTTCACTTTTCAGTTGTCATCTTGCTATAATCATAGCTCAATCAAGGAAATTAAGATAAAGATGTTTGAATTTTTCCTGGAGGACTGAAATCTACCGAAGCCTTTGAAGTCACCTATATGAAGATAAGCAGATAATTTAAAGCATGACCAAGTTATAGGAAGTGACTTTTCTTAATAATCCAAAGCATTTCCTCAACGTTTAGAAATCAGAGCCTGCCATTTGTGTTTCGCTGCAGTCACAGGTGCCCTGATTGTACTCAAACCGTACCTCGTCTTTGATGTCCTCTTGTTGTTGTGCTGTGAAGATCTCCATTGCTCCCATTAACCTCATCATCAGCTCATCCACTGTCGTATTGCCTGAAGATAAAACATTGTGTAATTCAATCTTTGTGGTTTCACATGAATTATAGACAAATACATCTATACATGTTTTCATACTCTTCTTTAAGTTGTAATTACCTTGAATAACATTTAGAACTTCGTTGGATGTGCGTTTGCCCATGACTATAAGGAGCAGGGGGAACTGGTCTGTCTTGTATGTCCGTATAGTCTGTGTTACCACACTGCCAAAGTGCCTCGTACACATGGTGAGTAGTCTGGAAGACAAAGAAATCCAATCAAATTTAGTGTTTTATTCTATTCACTTGACTTGATGTTTTTTTCTTGGTACTCAACACGTATTTCAGATCCTGTCATTTAAAAAAATGAATAGATTACAGAGCAGAAATACATAGACATGCACGGATATGCACAACATATTGAAAAATAATGTTTTTTCCAACTGCAAAAGAAAAAGAGAAATACACACTACTCGTGGCATTAAAGACTTTAAAACCAATTCTGCATTTTCTTATTCCATCAGAGTGACATGCTATCTCAATTGGAGCCGTAGATGAATTAGTATTCCTCACCAGACACCCAGAATTGATAGGGCAAGAGAGGATTTCTTATTCCATTACAAAGACAGAACTTTTTAAATTAACATTTCAGAGAGGGAAAAGGGTAGCAGGCAGCCGGGGCCCCGCCAAGCTCCCTGTAAATGTCATAATATTAATGAATTGCTATAGACTGAATGCAAATATAGATTAGCTTTTTCTCCCGCCTTTTAATAAGATCTACTTTAATAACTGGCTGGTAAAATAGAGAAGTAATGGAATGGATGGAGGGACATCGGGTCAGAAGAAGAAGATAGATGGGAGGTATGCTGTCTGAGAGGGGGTGTAACTCATTAAAACATGAAGCCAAAGCTGAGGGAGCTACCTGCAGACTTCTCAAACTGTGAAATATACTTGATCTCATTTTGGTGCTTTTTAAACTAATAATCGTACCAGTACATGCTGAACTGAGAATGGCACTCGGACAGCACACACCTCCGCCGAGGACAGGATGATCGTTCTCCCCACTTCGGTGGAAACACAAGCTTAAAGTCATAATATAGAAACAATGCTGACACCACGAGAAGATGTGTATTTCACTTGCATGTTTAAAACAACATGATGATAGCTGTTTCAACTATTTGCGTGACAACAAAGAGCAAAGGAATCACATCAGGTGAACCATGAAATATGATAACACATGACTGCATCACAAACACCCTATCTTGCAACGTTAACAAAAGTGAATTATGATTTGTGTATCCACTAGGGTTGTCCCGAAATAGCCGAATATTTGACAATGAGCCTGTGGGAAATGTGGTTATACAATAACGTATCATTCCACTCAGGCTATATGGGGGTGCTAAATGTCTGATTTCATTAAAGTAAAGAATTAATTATTTAATCAGAGCGTCCACAAGAATGTAGCAAGCACTAGCAGAGTGCTTTGTTTACATTTATGAATGATTCTTTGTTAAATACAGCAGCAAAGGGAACGCAGAAACAGCTGCAGCTCTCTTTCTTTCGCTCTCTCTCATTCAATTTCCTATTGTCTTTCTTCTTTCTTTGGATTGCTCTAGGCTAATGTGGGGAATCAAGTCAGGCCTGAAGGTTTTATTTACTACAATGAGAAGCAACTTAATAAGTGGCTTCTGTCTATTCCTCTACAAAGTACTACAAACAACAGCGATGTACATTCTGACACAACGGACATCAAAACCTCAATGTCTTGATTAGCTACAGCGTTTATCTTTGCACAAACTGCAACCTCTGCACTGTAGGCCTGCATTCACTTGTTCTCTTCCCTTATTCTGCCACTAACTCTAATTTCAAAATGTATTAGGTTCTCCCTTGGCCCATGCTTCCACCAAGTTTCATAAATACTGAGCCAGCAGTTTTCTGTAAACCTGCTGACAGACAAACCAAACCAATAAACACAACCTGCTGTGAAAGACGTGAAAGCTACAACCCCTGAGCTCAACGCAGAACTGAATTTCAGAGATTTGGGGAATATGATTCAAACACTTCTCAAAAATGTTGAACTTTGAGTGACCCACATCTTGCAATGAAGAAGTTGGGTCCCCTAAATCTTACTGATCATTTTGCCCTGACATTTGTCCCTGTTCAGACCTCAACCCAGGCAGACCATAACAATAGCCCACAGGGAAACTCTAACCTGTAATGAAAGACCAGGTAACAATGGATGCTAACTTGAAGGGAAACCCAATCTTAAATCTCCCATCAAACACAAGCCAACCTGCTTTGGTTTCAATCTCAAAACTAAGGAAGTCAGTCAACCGCAGTAAAAAAATCATCATCACAACATGAAAACTGCTCCACCTGCAAAGACAACCTAAACCTGTGTATGTATCCACTGCAACTAAGAATGACTGAAATGCTGTAATCAAGATATGAAGCACCTTTACATCCACCTGTAGAACAAGTATGGACACAACACTGAGGGCAGTAGGAAGTCAAGCTACTGCAGGAACAGAGGTGAACAGTTCAGCACGGTCTCACCCAGCCATAACATAACATGGTAAAGAATGTAGCCGAGTCTGTACCAGACCTGTGGCCTTTAAAATCCTTCAGGGGTAACTAAAAGTAGAGGAAACACCTGCATGGAACTTGTCTTTAACGTGAGTTTAAGGTCTCTGCTCTGATGGTTAATGTGATTGACAGCTTCTAATTTGTCACCAATCCCATCTCCATCTCTCACTACACATCCAGACAGCTAAAATAGTTAATGTTTCCCTGGACTGTCACATGGCATTTCTTCACATCAGAGTGTTGTGTGAAGATGCGAGTAGACTGGTTAGACCTGACATTTGCTCCACTGAGCAGCTGATGAGTCAGGCTAGTACAGTAGCACTGCAGGGAATATTTTCGACAGCCACCTGTACGGTAGTAAGTATGGGAACCGGATGCTCTGATTGCTCACTGTGTCATACACACTTTGTTTCAGAGCAAACATGGACATGTTTTGATTTGAAAATTACATTTTGTTCTCCCTCTCAACCAGTTATGTTTTCAGGTAGGAGGATGTCAAGAGGAGCAGTCAAGTGTGCAGAGCAGGTTTGCACGTTGGTGTGTGCTCTTTGCAGTTAAAACACCCTCTTACCCCTAAAGGTCATAAACAATTAGTTTAGCAGGGCTGCAACTAATTGCAACGATTATTTTAATCACCTATCATTACACTCGCAATATTATTTTTCAAATATTGTGTGCTGGCCGAGTCTTTCTGGCTGTCTAGACATTAAACCAAAGGTGGCCAAGCTTGTGCAGTTATTATAAAAAGTAAATTTCTTGTTAATGTAAAAAAAAAAAAAAGAAACACTTTGTCCTGTAAAGTTTTTTTGTCCTTGTAAAAAAAAGTGAATAATGAAAATGAAACATGCACTTAAATTTACCATAGATACGTCTTCAAATGTTCTCCGTTTTTCCAACCAACACTTCAAAAACCCAAAGCTTTTAAAAAGCAGTTTATGATTATGTATGACAAAAGAAAGCGTCACATTCTCACATTAAATAAGCAACAAACCAGCAAATGTTCACCTTCCTTGACTTAAAAAAAGACTTAACTGATTATTCAACTATCAAAATAGTTGCCAAATACTTTTCTGTCTAATCATTGCAGCTATTTTAACAAAAACATGACCACCTGCATTTCTTTGTCATTGCACATTGTCATATTATTGTGTCATTGACAGTGGAGATCTCTACAAAAGAATTACAAGACAATAAAGTCACTTGACTTTTCAGGGATGCTTGTATAGATATGTTAGCATGGAATAAAATGTGTAATAGATTTGAGGAAGGATGACCCAACCTGATAAAATGGTCTACTTTCAGAGTGTTTATCCACTTATAGTTTCAATATTTGCCATGTGCAATGACAGTACAGCGCCGGTAAAATATATCAGATTCATTTCCCATGGGTGACAATTACACTGGCATCCAATCAGCAGAACTGCATTTATGCATAATTAATCATTTAACTGGGAGGCCTGGGAGAATACAGAAAGCTCGGCAACAGGCACATTCCAGTATCAGCAGGTTCAAAACACACACACACACATACACACAAAAAATCAGGATACCTTTCTAACAGCCTGTGTGATTGATGCCAATCACCAGTCACTTTGGATCAACCAGAGAGCGTGAGAATGCAGAGAGGCAGTGTATGTGTGAGCAAGTGAGTGTGCACATGTGCATGCATGCGTTAGCAGCAAAGCTGTGACTAGCTGTGTGTGATGAAAAGCTCCAGATGTTGCCTGCCTTTTAATGTGCAATAAAAAGGCTCAGCTGGGGCAAAAAGCAAAGGAGGCCAATGCGAGAGAAAGGAAAGTGGAATGAAGGAAGGAGGGAATTTCCTTAAAAGAAATAATGGAGGGGTGAGGTCAGGGTGGGAGTCTTTCTTAAATGGCTGCTACCAGAGGGCAGGCTTAACTCTGGAGGCTGTGGGGAGAGGGAGAGGGTTGAGGTAGTGGGATAAAGAGATTGGAAATAAAGAAAGATAGAAGGATCAGGAAGGAAAGGATGTAGCAGAAAGATGAGGTGAAATTGAGCAAACTCAATCATACCCTCAGCATGGTCACCTTTTCCTCCACCTGTCCACGGTTCAACACTTGAACCAACAGGGGATCTGATCTCTTCTCACAAATTGCAGGCTAGATTTTTTTTCAACTTGATTTCCAATATTTTTCCATCCATTCGAGTAGCAGGGCCTGTGTAATAAACAGGTGTTGCAAAGACCAACCAGCTACCAATGCAAACACGCCTGTTGGAGCTGCACCAAAACTTTGAGCGTAAATGGAGAGAGATAGAGATGTTTGGACTCCGAGGGAGTCCTTCGTCTCCCACTGACCGTCTATTCAGACAGCTTAGTCAAGATTGCCCAATCAGGGGCCTCACCATGCAAACACAACGCCTTTTGTTAGCATGCAACCTCAGAGCGTCAAAAAAAGAATGAAGTAGAAGACAGAGATCCAGGGTGTGAGCAATGAAGTGAGAGTTGAATGCCAGCAATTAAAGACATGTCCACAAGAATGCGAATAGATTAAAAAATGCTGTTTGTGTCAAACAAGGTTTTTGGTCCACAATAACATTATCTAAAAATTAATTGTTCACATTGAAGTCATAAAACACAGATCTCATCAGTCTTTGTTGGCTTAGAATTTTAATAACTACATCATTTTAACTAACAGGGTGGAGCAGAGCACTAATTAAAACTCCATTAACCTCTTGTGACAGAACTATTTAAAACAATGATACCAGAACAAGACCAGTAACAGACTCCTTAACGGGGTATTCCAGCAGTTTGCAGAGCCCTCTGCACACACTCAGGCTGCTCTCCTACTGAAATACATTCAATATCCTCTTTATTAGATACAACTCAGTATGCAAACAGTCCACTCCTCCAGACAGTAAGTCACACATAAATAAAACATAAGGATTAAGCATGCAGTGAGGGCTTAGAGGTTCCGTTATTGCTCTACTTAAAGTTTACAGTTGGTGAAATGCAATACTAAACACATTATGATTCTGATCGGTGCCGGGATCTCGAGAGGTCCAGTGAATTAAATTATTTAAGGATAATCCAATGAGCTTTATAGCTAAATCTTTTGCATCTGCACCCTCAGTGTCTCTGAACCATCATTGCAGCCGGGGAATGACCATAATGGCACTGTAGCAGTACTTTCTACCTATTTATACATGTAGTATTGTTGTAACATCACAACCTTACAAAAGTCCTGACAGTTAGTTTGATGGTTAAGTTTCTGAATATGGGCAGTGTGCATTTCTCTTTGGATTTTCGATACTTTCACATATTAAAACAGCAACTAGACCTGATTCATAATAAAACAAACTCACTTTTTATAATAAAGGACCTTACAGTTATATCATGTAATAAGTAAAAAAGTTATATCATGCAACAAGTAAAAAAGACAGTGTACTGAAATAAAGTTATGTTTTCGTTCATACCACAACTTCAAAATTGATTAAAGGCAGCAAAATAACCAGAGGTAAGGGAACAAAATACAATATGACGTAAGTGATAAACAGCTCTTAAAACGGCAAGTTACTTGAAAATAATCACACTCTGTTACCTGGCTTTGTTAGCTTCTTTAGTGACATCCCAGGCCCATGTGATGAAGTTCTGGCTCAAGTAGGAGACAATGGAGTCAGCGCACATCATTTGGGAGCAGAAGACGTTACTGAGGACACTGTCGTCATTGTGGAGGTAGATGGCCAGCAGCTTTCTCTGTGAAGAGAAGCAGAAAAGACATGGAAGATGTGAGCAAAATGGGCAGCTGATTTTCTCTGTTCTCGTGCTGAAGTGAAAGATTTTTTGGAAGTTGATTCAGTTAAGGGAAATAAAACAACAAATGGTATAGTTAGCTGTTAACAGTGTGCTTCAGGAAAAAATATTTTACAGATTACAAGTTTGATGACCTTTGATGAACTCTAACGCGAGAAAAAAAAGATTAAAGGTCAAATCCATAATCTGTCTGTGATATAATAAAAATAAAATCCATTGCTCTCAGATCTGTGCTGATCTGTAGTGTAGTATGAGATCTGTCAGCCACGTGTTTGGTGTCTCATCACTGCAGAGACATTTCCACATTACATGACCATAAGATGACACGAGGGACCACTGGGTGCAGAGCCAGCATGACTTCTGCAGACCACAGCAAGGCCACAACTGGCAAAAAAGCAAATACCACGCAAAATCAAATGGAGAGCGGTGTAAATAAAACTTCTCTAGGAGGCGACGAAGATATGGAGAAAACAAAACAGACAAATCACTCTATTTATTTTACACCAAATGCCAGCAGCCTGTTCAGGTTAGTAGCGGCAGGGCCAGACAATATTGACGAAGCTCCAAATCCAAGGATATTGACACCATCATATAAGCCTGGCAGATTCTCCCTACTGACAATCTAATTAAAAAACAAACACACCCACAAACATAAAAGGTTCCAGGGGACAATGTTGGAAATAATGCTCTCTAAATTACATGTCACTTCTCTTGCTATATAAGAACAAATAAGAAAAACTCTCTCAGTCTCCGCTTAGTTCATTTTTAACCACGGCTGTGGAGGGGGAGTCAAGAGGTCTCTTTCTCAGGAGCAGTAATCTAGGCTACGTACGCCAAAAAGCAAAAAATCTACACAGGGCGTAAAACGTGAAGGGAAGTGAAAGGAGAAGTTGTGCTATACTGTGGCCTGTGTAGAATAGGAATGGGAGAGCACTGCTGTGTTTGCTCAACGATTAGTGCTTTAGAATAATCTCCAGGGCTCCTAGAGAGAAGGAGCTGGGGACTCATTCATTGGGCCAATTCAACGGCCTGAAAAGATTAAACACTCATGCTGAGAAGACAAGCAAATTCAGTCTTGAGAGAGGAATGAGTGTGAGGGGAGGGAGAGTTTTACAACATGAAAAAAAAACCTGATACACGCTCAAACACTGACATCCAAACACTCATGCGCAAATGCACAAACTTTACTGCGTGGTACCCACAAAGTGAAGGACTCACACTCACACACATGCATGCTCAATTAGAGCAAGTGTAAAGACTAATCAAAGTGGGCATTTTTTCGCCAACTGAACTCCTTCATCTTAGTTAAACTGTCCGTACCCCTCTGTTCCCTCTTCGCTTTCAAGTCAGATCTTTTGTATTGCCTGTCTGAGCAGGGAGGAGCAAATCCCTCAGTTCAGCTAAATTACTAGGTCCAACCTGAGCTAGATAGTGACCCCATAGCCCTTCCTCACACCTGTTCACCTAAATCTGAGCTTGCTTTGTGTGTGTGTGTGTGAGAGAGGAAGAGAGACTCAAGATTTCACGCAATAAAGACTGTTCGCACTGATTCAGCGTGAGACTGTATAATCAATGGTGCCCTTATTCTGAAGAGAGTGATAGAGAGTTTGGCATTGTAAATCCAGATGAAAAATTGTTTATTTCTTATTAAAGCTGGTAAGTTTTTCTAGTGAAACAAAACCTCATTGGCTTGACATGAGGCCTGCGTAAAGATGAGTGTCAGATATACTATTTACCTTATTCTATAATGTTTTATAAATCTGTCTGTCGGCTGCCGATCAAATCATCTAACCTAAATAAGTCTGTTTTCTGATAATTATTGCAGAAATCACATTTTTAATGCAGGTTTCCTGTATTATAGGCTGCACCTGAAATCACTCCACTCATGGTATTTGAGCATTGAAAAATACAGCACTCATAGCAAGAATGCTGTTTATTGTTTAATACCCATAATACAACCAAACTAATCACCCTCCTCACTAGCCGTTAACTACAAATCACTTTACACATTCACAGTTGTGGATGGCACTTTGCATTTAAAGAAAAGCTTGAATTAATATAACCATAATCAAGGTGATATCTTGTCTCATATCAGTACAGACTGTGCAAAACTGATCACCCAGGCCTTATGTAACCTTTATGATGTACAGAAATTTAAAGTGTTAGTACAAACAGATATATCTGTGACACTGACATAGAGTTATCTTTTAAATATGAATCCTGTTTGTGGAAACTTGCAGAGGATCTCTCAAGTGGTATATTTCTCATGGCAGAGCTTTGATTAAACCATTAGCTGTCTGTCTTCTGTGGATGATATTTGTTTCACGTCGAAGAGGCCTTTAATCACAGGTACGGTATGTTTAACAGGGTTTAGTGGGGACCAATGAGTGAGTTACAGAGACGGAAGGAAGGAGAAGTCCAGATAGTGATTGTTCTACAGATGGCAGGCTCAGTCTGGAAAAGCAAACACTTCAAAATGAAGAGCTCAAATGACTGATCTAATGACCTTGAACACACAGTGGGAAAACACATTCAGATCGATGACCAACCACACAGGAGGCTCTCCACGCCCTGCTGAAAACACATTATGTCTTTATAACCAAGACGTTCTCACTAACAACTTGTCGCTTACGAACGCTTGGCCATAGGGATGCTTTCTTACACAGTGATTGTCCATTTTAAATATGTAGGGTATTCTGACAGACATCCACATGTAGTCATAGATAAACTTTGGTTAGGGTAAGGGAAATATCCTGTTTTGGGTTAAAATAAGATGTTAGGTTTGACCCTTCCATTCACCCTGACCTCCTTCTTGCGTGGACTTTGTTGCTCTTTATAGTACGCCACTTAATTCTTAAAGGAAGCCCTGCTATGCTAAAAGGGAACCTTGTGTGTTAAAAAGTGATACTAAAGTTGCCCTGAAGTGTCTGTATGTGACAAGTTGGGAATGAGAACCGTTTTTTTAAACAAAAAACATACCAAATTCTGAGCTCTTTCCAAAGTGTGATTAAGCTAATCAAATTAACTTTCAGCTTTGAATTACATGCTCAAAGCTAAGAAAATATCTTTTATACTCTTAATTATAAATATATTCACATATCTTTATCTATATTCCTACCTTAGTGTCCTGCATTTTTACCAACATGTTACATACATTTAACCCTAAATCCATCTTTTAATGCATGAGACTAATCATTTCAGTTGCAGCCAATAAACCATCACTGAGTGTTGCTTGTGATTTACAGCTCGAGATCTGTTCGATATAAATACACCCAAATGCCATTCTGATTTACCAGTGCTCTTTCCTCTTGTCTCTGCGAGGCTATCTCTGGATTTTAAAGCGGATACTTGGCAGTGATAAATCCCTGAACTCCCCTCACCAGCAAGGCTATGAATTTTGATGTGTCTTTGTGTGTGGCAGACAGGAGAGAGGAGTGGAGAGCGGAGGAGAGTGGGGTTAGAGTGATTAACCACTGCGTTGATGGGGATTTAGTGAGGATCGTGGTTAGTGATGGGTGGCCTATCTCTCTGTACGCTCTGACTAACCACTGATCCCCAAGAGGGTTCAGCTCAGCTCAGCTCAGCTCTGCAGCCCAAAGCATTTTCATTAAGGATGGATTGAGTCTATCTCAACAGTGCCCCAACACACACCTTCAGAAACACTTCATCAAATGTAGTGTTTTGCTTAGTGATTAGCCTCTCCTAGGCTTTGAGAGAGTGAGACTGATTCCTCTGTTTATAAACCCACTGAGTAGTCCCCCTTCAGTCAAATCTGCCCTATTCCAATATCCCCTTAATGAAGTGGGCTTTTTCTACGACGAGGACACAAAAACTAGATTCCTTTTCAAATGGAAGCAAAGAGCGAAGGAAGGGATGGCTGCATAGACGGAAGAAGGGACACCGCAGTCGCGCACATATGCTACTGTGTAATGAAACCGTCAGCATGTTTTGGCCTGTTGTCTAGGACGCTTGTGACAAAACAGGACAAACACAGAACAGATCAAATAGCTTCTGTTTTCATGCAAAATTCTTTGCACATATCCAGCTTCCCTAAAGCCATTCTAACCACGGCACAGTTGGCAGACTAAGTCAAGCTCACCCAGAATAAAACAAAATACAGTGAAAATGAATACTATTTCGCCCTTGTGCTGTGTAGAGCACAGTGGTACAGTACAGAGTGTGTGAACACCAGGGAGACATCGGCCATATTGTGCTGGCTTAGGAGAGGAGATCAGCTGGGAAGCAGGCGAGACGCCAAGCTTCTCTTTAGGTTTTTCCATTCTCTGTTTATTTCACACTCTCTCCATCACTCACCCTTATCCTGCAACCTCTCATGCTTTTATTCCTCTCTTTCTTCTCACTCGTCTGACTTTCACTTCAGACGCCCTCCTCTCCTTTCAGACCACGTTCTCTGTTTTGTGCCCCTGCTATCGTCTTTTCCCTCCCACTCTGTGTGCCTGGTGATCTGAACCCCCCTAACATCTTGCTGTGTCCTCACAGTCTAATAAGGCTGTAATCCACACAAGCTGTCAGTTGATACAAGCATCCTTAAAAGGACAAAAGCCAAAAAAACAAGCGGGAAAAGTGGACAGCTAAAAATAAAGCCACAGCTGTCAGGGTGAAAATTTGATGAGGGGTTTGACGAAATGATATCAATGTTGCTATAAAGCCATCTCCACACAGCAGGACTCAGGGGGTAGATACATAACACTGTTTGAAAAAGGACTTCAACTTTGAATTAAAGAAAAGTCTTAATGCCTACACTACAAATGAAGGTAATTTAACGAGGCATGAGAAGAAGCTGTGACTGTTAATATCAATGCTATGACTGTTGGTTAAATTAAATTTGTTTCTCTTCGTCAGTTCAGTTTGCTCTTGTGATTTTTCAGACTTCAGAAAGTTTTTGCAAGTTTGGCAAAGATTCTTTGGTCTCTATGGAGCTCTGTGAGTCATGATGCAATCATAGCCGGACCTCTGTGATAAATACTGCTAACTGGCATTAAGCCTAATATGTTCTGCATTTTATATAATGTTTGTAATCATTATTAATATATGTCAGAGTTAAGTTCCTTTCCTCTTGGTGTTTTAATGCTTTGTCTACTCCCTAGTACATGCATGTCCTTACGATAGACATCACATCTCCCCGTGAATGAAGCCAAAACATCTCATCCTGATAAGAACCAAAATCCCCCAAAAGGTATCCGTTCTCTATTATATTCCATCTTTCCATAACCCAAATATAATGAACTCTATTCTACTGGTCCTCAGGACAGGAAGATCCATTCTACAATGGACTACAGCCTGGGAAAGAGTAAACTAGGTATATGCTGAAATTGGTTATAATACTGACCACTGTGTCTTAAATTCCCACCAGCTCAGTGATGAAGGAGAAGATATGAGAAACGCAGTATCTCCCCTGACAGATAGAGAATGAATAATATCCTGCTCAGTCTGTGTTTCTCCTCTGTGTTGTCTTAAGCAATGAAAACTGAGACTCAAAAAAGTGCAGCGGCAGGTCTACAGCAGGCATGGGTGAAATCAGCATTGGACAGACAACCAGCATTGGTAACATCAGTGTCTTGTACCTTATGCACAATTTAAAGTCTTAAAAGAAGAAAAAATGTGATTTTGTTACCCACTTAATGAATTATAAACCTTCCTGTCAGCTTACTTACATCTCTGGCTTTGCCATAGAAGGCCTCTTGAGACGCCGCCTCCAAAGACCCAATGAAGAACATTGGGTGGGTCTCTCCATACCTGAAGGACACACAGTACATAAACACATTGTTACATGCCAGTCCTTTTTGATTTCAAGGCTCTTTGAATCGAAACTAGAAGCACCTGACGCTTAGCTCACCTTGAAGAAAATTCGGCAGTAAAGTGCAGTAAGGCATCAGCTTCGTTCTCGCTATTCTCTGGCACTGTAAGGGGAAAAATATATATTTCGAGGTTGAGTCTTTAGATGTATGTCAATGGCATTTAATACAATACCCAGAACTATAATCTAACATTATGAAGCTGCCCCACTGTACTTACTCATAGGTGATTTCCGACAGGTAGAGGAGCCCATTCCAAACATCTCTGAATCATCAACCCCAAACTCTGACGCATCCTCAAAATCATCTCCTTCGCTGTCACTGACCATATGGACATCTGCACACTGTAAACATAAACAATTCATTCATTTTCAGAATATTTGAAGGCAATTTGTTAGCATTTACAGTAAACACAGAGACCCAGGAGAAAGCAATTCACAGAAAACAGCGTTTGTTTATACCTCTTCTGTGGGCTCCTGGGAATTGGCTGGTGAGGACCTTCGACAAACACTTAGGTGATGGCAAGGATAGCTGATCCCAGAAACAGCTAGCGTCATCTAAAAACAGGCAACACAAGGAAACCGTGATTAAGTCACATCTAATGAGCAAGGCAAACCTGTCGGGTAATATCTTATCATAAATGATTACTGGCTCAATTTTAGTCTGCTATAAGTGACCATTATATTAATTTAACACAATAGCACTGATTTTGCAAACTTGTATAAAAAGAATAAATTTAAAAAAATTAAAACAAGACAAAACAAAATGTTAACAGTGGATTTTCTTGAACTTTAAATATAAATCAACTGAAAAACAAAAAAAAATATATAAAAATATACATAAAATGAATAATATATACACATATATTAATTCAAATTAATAATATAAAACAGTTCATTACTAATACATTTGATTAAAATAAAAATGATTAACTCTGTTGTAGTACAGTAGTCTACTGCCACAACCTACTGAAAACTACTTGACATGTCTTCAGTATATACAAATTATATATATAAATAAACCAAAACAAAATAGATTAAATATGTTGTAGTGCACTGCCACAACCTCCTAAAAACAACATATATTCAACATTTTGGTAAACTATATAGAACATATTCCAGTTAGTAACTCAGTGAAAACTGCACTGGATTTATAACACAAGAACAAAATTCAGCACAATAATCTTTTTATCTCAATTATCTTGTTTTCATGATAGTTAGAAGCCAGTTTATTATAATTGTCAGAACAAATCAAACTTCACAACTGATGGTGAAGTATACATAACTTTGTCAAATCCTTTGGTTAGTCTATCTAGGACTCCCGCAGGCTGTAGAAGCACAGCCTGTATCATGAGATAATTTACGACCTTCAAATACAGACTTACTCATCTTTCTTGATGAGGTTTCTGTACACCTGCAGTAGCCGTTAGTGTGATGGTGGTTTGTAGTAAGAGAACACCTGACTAATGAGCTCCCAAATCCAAAGCCAGGACTGTAAATGTCAGCGTTCAGCAGGGACTCATTACAGCTGGTGTCTCCTGGCTTAGACCCCAAGGGACATCAACAATACTGGCAAAGCAGTTGCAGGATGTGGTGTGTAACTAAAGATGATCTCTTGTAAAAAGAGACGTGCCGATTTTAGATTGATTCCCATCACGTGAAAGAAAAAAAAAAAGTCAACATTTTGTCAACATGAAGACACCTTTGTTAATTCCTGTCAACAGTGACCATTTAAGGCAATGCTGGTAACAATCAAACCATGACTTTAAAGCTTGAATGTTCTGATACTTGTCACAATGGTGCAACAATAATTCACTGACTAACTAGCAGAGCAGAAAGCCCAGATGTAAATACTTTTCTGGGAGAGTGAACTTCTAAACAACAGGGCTGGGGCGGAGCAGGGCAGGCAGGCCGGGTGTGATAAGAAGCAGAGAAGCTGTTCGTCCCCTGCAGAGGTCCTGTGATCTGCTCCATTGTCGGCCGCTAAGACACACAAAGAGCAGCTGGACATGGTTGAATCAGGAGACGATTACATGCAACGCCAATTGAGTCTGAAAAGAGCTACACAGACCGCAGGGAGTTTCTCTCTGTGTCTCCCTCAAGATAAAGTGGTTCTTCACGCTGGCCTCAGCTTCTATAGCAGGGAGAACAGTGTAACCACTAGACCTTGTCAGCAACATGGACTTACTACTGCTGTGTACCTGCCACTGATAAGATCCAAAATATGTGGCACAGTCTATCCATCTTTTCACACTACTTCATATTTTCAATGTTAGAAAGTGACTAAGCTGCAGCACAAAAGAACAAAATATTTGCCTGAAAAATATTTGCCTGAAAAACATTTGCGGCTGAGTAGTGTTCATTTTGTCAGCCAGTTATTTTTTAGTCCTGTTTCAAATGTCTTTGTTAGATGTTATCATATTCAGTCAACCTCCATCTGGAACTCTTATTAGTCTTATCTTACTCAAAGAAAACCATCAGTATTTTATACTAGTTTTAGCCAATAAAAACTTTTGACATCTGAGTCTCTTTAGTCATCAAATTATATTGAATATTTCATTAAATCTAGTCAAGCCAAAATCAATCATTTCATCCTTTTAGTCCAACCTTTTCCAACCTCAGATAATAATAAAATGATATCTGTCATGAATGATGTTGAATGATTGAGAATGCAGCTGTAGAAAGTGTTTGGTCTCGTTGCCTGATGGTATCAATATCCTTCAAGTAACTCTGTGTCCTTCTCTTTTTTGTCAATCAAAATAAAGACGAGAAGCTAATATTTTTAAACTAGATTTCAATCTCCTCGTTTTGCATGTTGATATAGTCACTGTTTAATGATGTCGTCATTGTCTTGGCATAGTCATAGGAAAAAGCTTGTTGACAAACATATTTAGTCATATTTTTCGATATCATTAACACTATGGATAAGCTATATATATGTCACTCGGCGCAACTAGTGTTGGGCACTACAAAACAATATATACCAAAATAGCCAAAACCATACAGTAATGCTGAAAATAGATATGCTTTTTGCATTAATATGATGAAGCCCCTGATTTGACCATTTGTCACATTCAATTCAAGACATTCAACCCCAGTAATTGTATATTTAAGTAAATATACTTTATCACGATATATATCAATATCGATGAAGGCTTTTATTCATAATGCCAGCTCTTGAGTTCGACCATGTGCTTTGGTTGTTCATACACCCCAGATCTGGAATTGTGTCAACTGTTTACATATAGATTTTTTTTGTCCTGAACTAAGATAATGAGCTCTATCTCACAGGTTCCCGGGAGAGGAACAGCCATTTTACGATTAATTGCAGCCTGAGAGAAAAGTTGGCTATACTGATTATAATATTACCCACTGTGTTAAATTCCCACCAACTCAGTAACCAAGGAGAAGATATGAGAAACGCAGTATCTCCCCTGACAGTTTGAGAATGAATAATATCCTGATGAGTGTTCCTTCTCCATGTTGTCTTAAGCAAAGAAAACTGCTCAAAAATAGCAGTGGCTAGACTCACTACCATGCAATGTTGAAACTACACAAACAGAGAATGACATCACAGCTAAAAGGACAGGCCAACACTGAAAAGCATCACAAATACATATGAAAAATATAATTTTTGTTTCTTAGTCAATTTAAACTTTTCCTGTGAGACCTCAAACAGTCAAGTTAACCAACAAACAGTAACAGAGGTGATCTCACAGATAATAGATGAAACAGATTGTATTACTTGAGTAATGCCAATTAGTAATAAGTGTACTCTTGACAAATAGAGTGTGTAAATGTCATAGCAAGGACAGCTGAGTATCCCTGGAACACCTACGAAGAACACTTAACCGGATTGCCTCGTCTTTGCTCATGTAACTTAACTCTAACTAGTTTAGTAGCCTGCTCCTGGTTATTAGAACATTGTGTTTTCATATATTTCCAGAGAACTTCACAAAGTATTGGAACAAAAACATCATTCCACCAACAGTAAAAGTAAAGTTAGTTCATAATAATTCTTGTTGAACGAAAGAAAACAACAGTGACCTAAAAAGGAGCTTTGGCCATTTGAGACATGATGGGTCTCAGGCCTGAGGGTTGAATTAGCTCTGAGAGAGAGTTGTAGGTATTGAGTCGGACAAAGACATACAGAGTCTGAGCCTTAAGGATGTGAAGGCATGGCCCCAAGTCTATTCTGCCCATTCCCCAATCGAGTGGCAATCAAACGTGAGAATCTTAACAGCGGCTGCCGAGAGGATCCCTATAAACCCTTTACCCCGACGACTCACAATGAGAGGCTTTCGTCTGAGGGCCTAATAAGTGTATAAATAAAGTTGATCACTTCCCCTGTCAAAGACAGCCTGGAGGGTTTGGGCTGACATGGATGCAAGGAGGGGAGGTGAAAAGGGAAAAAAAAAATGAGTTGAGTGCCTCTCAATCCTCTTCCTTGCTTTGACCCGATGGCTTCTCCTGATGTTGAGGTACACAAGTGCAGCTTGGCGGCTCAGTGGTAAAACGTGGAAACAAGGCTGAAGCGCCGCAGGGCACGGGGGGTGGGGGGACGAGGTTAACCCCCCCAAATGACCCTCTCCCACATCTCCACACAAAGGAACTGGCTCCTCTTTTTTGGATTCTTTTAATTAACACTTGCATTGAGGTTCTAAGCATTCAGGGGCCAATACAAGGAAAGAATTTTCTCTCCCTTACCCCCTCCCTCCTTTCCCTCTTCACTTCAACCCTTTCTTCCCTTCTCTACCCTTCTTTCTCTCCCTTCATTCTTTCTGTGTTTCATTTTGTCTTTTCTAGTGTAAGCAGTGTTTGGATTAGGTGTCTGGCTGTGAGTGTGAGATAATTACTACTGACAGCTGCACTGACGGCAACCACAACCACAGTACCACCTTACTCGACTTTCTCTTTGATGGAGCAATGGAAGAACAGAAATGTGTGTGTGTGTGTGTGTGTGTGTGTGTGTGTGTGTGTGTGTGTGTGTGTGTGTGTGTGTGTGTGTGTTTGGGGGGGGCGCAGTAAAGGTAGAGGTGATTGACAGACGAAGAGAAGATGAGAAAAATAAATACATGATAGGGAAAAGGAAACTGAAAACAGAAGAGCAGCCAGGTGCGCCCCTCCCTTAACACCTGTTGGTTTCCTTGTTTCAGGCCCTTTTGAGCCTCGCTGAAGATATGCCTCTCCTGATTAGTATCTGGGGTCCTGCTAAGTGTGTGTAATGTACATACACACAAACAAATGCAAATACAGTGCTGGAGGCTAAGGCAAATAAATGACTGCTGGATCAGTGGGATGCCTTCTCTAAAACGTGAGCTTCACAGAACACATGAAAACAGTTAGAAGAGATAGAAAATGAGACTGACAGACTAACTTGGTGCTGAATGTCACCTGAAGGCAGCCACTCGCACAAGGGAGGGGGGGCTCTGTCTGAGCTTACTGCTGAGCCCTGTTGCTACGGAAACCACCAGGCCCCCCTAAATAAATCCTGGGTTTAATAGGCCCTTATCAGGTAGAGGAGGATTCCATTAATGCCAGCTGGGAACTGGAGGAAGGTGCTGGCCTACAAGGCAAGGCACCTCTGAGGCTCCACAGCATTAATACATTAGCAAACACCCTGAAACACTGCATAAATGTCAGCAATTACTGGCTAGGAGGAAGGATGGGGGGTGGGGGGTGGGGGGCTGAAGAGATGAGGGGATGTAATAAGGATGTCCCACTGGCTGTCAATCACTCCAACAGGTGTGGAAGAAAGACTGCCAATCAAAACTGCTCCAATGAGATGAGGGCTTGTCTGGAAACTCTCCATGTTTAGGTGAAGGAATATAAGAATACAGAGGAAGCAGGGGAGGTGACTTAATCAGCATATTTCAACAACACAGGAAAAGGGATAGTTAAGGTGTTGTAAGTGGGGTTGTATGAGGTACTTATCCATAGTCACTGTATTTACTACAGTAGATGGCAGCAACATTTATTTTAGACACCTAAAAAAACAATCAATGACTTAATTTTCTACCATGTAAACTTAAATAGATATTATCTATACTCTCTTCTAGGCCACCAGTCTCCTTTGACAAAAACAGTTGTTTTATGTTTTGAGCATTTTCATGCTTGATTTGATGGTGACAGGGAGAATGGAAGAGGGAGACAGAGGCCAAGACATACAGCAAACAGACCTCGGGCCAGATTCGAACCTGGGTTGCTGCAACAACGACCTGGTGGTATTCTGTGAGGTAAAATGACTGTTTTTGTCAATGGAGCCTGGTGGCTTTGATGCAGGAAGAGATAACTGCTTTCGTTCCACCTGCCTAAACTTACACAGCTTTATCTGTTGACAAGGTCAAGCAGTGAAAATCTATCTATAAAAGCAAGAAGAGTCTGTGTATGTGTGTATGTGTGTGTGTGTGTGTGTGTGTGTGTGTGTGTGTGTGTGTCTAGGGCATATCTCGCTGACCATTAATCAGACGACCTAATATTTCGTATATGGCTTGCGCATGGCACAACGGTGTGCATACTCGATTTTTAAGATTTTTGAATTCGTTTTTCAAAATATCATTATATGAATACATACTTCCTACGGGCACTGCACTAGTATTCTAAACGCATAAGCATACACTTTAAAAAGGGCTACATAAAAAAAATCTATCAGTTTAAGTGACTGAAATACAGCACATTCACAGTACATTGCTCAGCTTCTGTGCTAGTACTCCTGCTCCTTCAAACTGGGTGCAGCCATCTGCTATCTACTGTAGGTAATACACTGACTATGGAGTGGTATGTCTCATACAATACAACTTTAAAAAATCAATCGTATCCCTTTGATGTTGGATACTCAAATCAACAGCAGTCGAAACCTCTGTTATCATCGTCAGGACTGTTCGGAACAGCTTTGCAAAAGCCATCAGAATCAGGAGGAATTTGAAGGCAGAGCTAGATTGCGGTGTTCGCAAATAATGCTGAAGTATTTGTTTTAATCTAGTTGGAGTAAAATTAATTCCATCAAGTTTCAACTAAAGCAAAGTCCAACAAGGTTTTTATTTCTGACAGAGGACTTTTCTAGTACTATAAACATAGTTTTGATGCAGTTAACCCGATAACAATTAAAACAAAGGCGAAAACAAACACACACACAAAGACTGACAGTGTGCTTCTCCACATGATCCTCTACTTGGCTACTCTGGCAAATACTACAAACTGTCTTCTAATGAATCTGTGAGGAACACTGGAATCAGGGCACTGAAACAATTAAACTTACTGACAAATAACTGTGGCCAGTCATGTGATAAGTACACTTTCAAATGCCAGGTACTGAAACTGTGTTTTTTTTTTCTTTCTTCTTAAATGTTTGACAGCTTGTTAAGACAAAGGTGCTCACAAAAGCAGCCATACTTGAGGGTTGCATTGTTGGAGTGGACGGAGATTAAAAAACATTGTGGAATTGAGAAATTATTGCTGCAGTTAATGTTTTCCCACCATTGTGATTATAGATACTCTACATTCACACTGACAAACAGTTCATGACCTACATTCGCTTACTAGAAATGAGCATCACCTCACGTTGCTACTGCTTCAACCACACTGTGTGCCACTTCCTTTTACATTCAACTTCCTTGGTCTTACATGACATACAATAACACAGTGCACTCAATGAACTGATCTGTCGTCCAGTGCTACTTGAGCATTATCCATCCTGATCCAATTTCAACTCTCCACAAGGCCTTGAATCATTCAGAGCACAATAAACAATGAAACACATTGAGTGGACAGTATCAGGGAGGGTGACGCAACGCTTAACTACTAGTTGCACGGAAAGGTGAGAATTTCTTTTTAACTAAATAATTTTCTATGCTCTAACAATACATAAACAAACAATGCCACCACTCAAATATCTCTTTCTCGGAACACAATAACTGACAGTTGAAATAGATACTCTAAAGTTGATCAATTAGATAAACTATTATAAAAAAAAATATTTGTGCTTCTTGGGGGTGAAAAAGAATAAATAATAATTTACAGATTTTTTTTTTATATTGAAACCTAAAATCAACATATTCTTAAATACCGCATCAATGTTTAATGTTGTGAACTTTACTTTAAAGTATTATATTTAACATTTCTTCATTAAAATAACTAAAAACTAAGAAAACTATGTTATATATTTTGTGATAAAGATATTTTTTATAACACCATTTTTATATATTGGTTATTTTTATCTTAATATTTGATCTTGGTTAAGGATTTTAGTTATCTAGATCTTTAGTTATCAGAGAAACAAACTGAGCAAACAACAGCCTTACTTAGTGTTAGTGTTTTTAAATCGCCGGGTCATTTGAATTGGAGAGCTGACGTGGAAGGTTAACTTGGGTTCCGGTTCAAACCTCGTGAATGTCTGGATCTGAGTTATCAGAGAAACAAGATGAGCAAATGTGAGTGGCAGCGCAACTAGTAGTCCCTCTGTCCACGTGCCAAACACCTTTGGAGAAACACGGATTTAAAAAGCTGCTTTTTTTCAGCGTCTGTTTGTTCTGAAGAAGAGGAGACCTCTCTGGATAATTCACCTCCTGGTCAATGAATACTGAAGGATTTCTAAGCACGAAAAAAACTGACAGTATTGCTCAATCTTTGGTCACTGTTTTGATTGAGAGACCTCTAGCAGCAGAAAATTACATATTGCACGTTTTAACAAATACAGTTAAGTACAATATAAAAAACGATCTATCCAGAAATGTAAGTCCTTAGTAATAAGGCAAGAATTTCACAAAACATTCAATCGCTATTTTCAATATGACATTCTTAAATTTTTATGCTCCAGTCAAAGTCCAGTTGTTTTTTGCAAACACATTAATGTAAATATGCATACACAAACAAAGGCAAATGAAAGCAGGGAAACACGTTAATATCACACACTTAAAGGCAAAGCAGAGTTAAGCAGTAATCGATTCCACTGAAAGCGGGCTAGTGTGCGGAGCTAAACGTAATCTGGGGCCTCTGGCTGCCATGTTTATTGGCCCAAACCCCGGGAGATGAGACTGGGCTAATGAGCTAGACACTAACACTGGCTCCCTACCCGCCTGCTAGGCCAGCCAAGCCCTGGGCTTTCTCTGTTAATACCTTCAGACGTTTCAATAAGAGGGCTGTGGCTAGAGCAGAGGCCATTATTACACTTCTGTCTCTGTGCTTTTTAATATCTCCTCATCCAGGACACAGACGCTGCAGATGTGTGTTAGCCAGGTGCCAACCGAGCCTGTGATGGCACAATGAGCAGCAATCTATTCATGATCCATGGCAATCATATCCACGGCTACCTGGAGGGGCAAACTAAGGATCACTGATAACAAGACGCAAATCACAAAAATACAAAGGTAATAAATGGAAGAATTTACTTTATCCCAACTTATCTTAACATAAGACAGAGATTGGTTGAGCAAATATGCATGGGTAATGATTTTACAAAGATTTTACAAAGCCTCAATGGTGGAAGTGGCCGACTGATGCAGTACAAGATAATACTCAGATAGTATCTGTCAACCAGGAAATGCTGTCAGCTAAGGACGATCCTAAGTCCAACATGATTACTGTGTAACCAAAAGACAAATGGTACTAATGTTCGAGTTCAGTTAAACAGTTTTGGAGCCAAGTGACTGACATTGCTGAACAACGGTTCTTCTCTGAATCTAATAAACCATCAGAGAGGTTTCTTTGTTTGTTTTATTAGCTTAACTGCATAGAAAAATAGGGATGGATATGCCTACACCCTCTACTGAGTATTGATTATCTTTCTTTCATAATGTACTCGTCTTAGAATTTTTCAACTGCATCTGTAGCGAAAAATGTGGATGCTTTAATATCTCTCAAAAATTTACAATAGGGGACACACCAACCTCCTAAAGATAGTTTCTAGAACTGTCTGTCGCTCTCTTCCTGTGTTAATGTAAAAATGGAAGTTCATGAAGCACAAGCTGCATGTTGCGGTTGCAAACAGGAAAAGTACATCACTTGGTGCCGTAACACATGAGCACAATATTGAGGTCACCACATGCCCACAATGTGCTTTCAGATTTAGACAAAGATTTGTATTTCTGTTTCAATCCCATGCTGTTTACTGATTACATGACTGGATGCCTACAAAGATAATGCCAACAATGATAAATCTGCATCATAGCGGTATGGTTTGTTCGGTGGTTATCGGCTTTACAATTGTCTGCTCAGAGCTGTAGTGGAACAAAATAAAGCAAATAATCTCCTGTAGGGACAGGATGCATAACCTTTTGTCCTTTGCCCTTTTAGGCACATTAACGGTGTAATGTATTTGCTTTCACTGTTAATCTTAAAAGCTTTTCCTCAAGGTCAGGAAAACAGGTGCAGGTATTGTTCATTCACTTCTGAGTTTTTGAAACATGAATAACAGGGACACATTTAGAATAGACTGTATCCACCAGATTACTGTATATAGAAAACTTATTAATCATTAGTGGACACTACCACAAATGAAACATCTGTAGTCTAGTTGCTACAGTAGAGCCAGTTCTGTCAAGACACACATGATATCACTTAGAAAAAAAGAAACAATACTATTACTCCAAACCAAACAACAATCACATAGATCTAAAAGGAAAACGTTAGCTAGGGGTTAACACAAGAATGTGTGCACAACAGCTCCTCAATGTAGCATGATAAACCATCCCATACAATTAGCATGGGAACACATTGGCTGTCAAAGAAGGGGTGAGACAAAAGGGGTCAGAGGTTCCTCAAGGTTCTGTGTGAGGGCTGCTTCAGATCAGCTTGACTGTGTGCAGGGTGAATGGCTGGGAAGAGCGACCCTGGGACGGGAGAGGTCAGCGGGACTCAATGATGTGAGCTTTAATGTCCACAGATAGAGGACACGGGATGGGAACCGTCTTTGACATCTTAATTAGCTTCAACATCTTACTCTCATGCTTCTGACAGATGGTTTCGGCATGGTTTGCTAAGTGTGGAACAGTTTCCACTAATGTAAATCTGTGGATCGTGGGCACCATTTTGGCCTGACATTTTATTAGTTCTTATCTATCTTAGATGATGAACCAGTGAGGACAATATAAAGATGGCATTTACAGTATACAGAGAGAATACCATAGATGCAGATTATTTCCCCATACAACTGTTCTAGTAAGTCTGGGTAGAAGAAAAAAGTTAAATTTGTCTTTAATGTGTGTGATTGTGCTTCTTACAGAGTCATCAGATGCTGACACGGGCCATCCCTCCCACTGTTGATGCCGGACTGGGATGTTGGTCAAGTCTGAAATGTTCCTCTTCACCTGCAAACATAAAGGGAAGACACATTAATAAGGGTAAATTTAAGGTACAAAAATCAGACCTGCAGAATAGCTGTGATACACAAAGATAAAATACAAATAGATTTTAGAGAGCTCAACTACATTTCCACTGAGAATGTGGATATTTAAATATTTAAATTTATAAAATGTTTATTAAGAAATATATGTCTATAACTACTACCCCAAAGGCACTGCATAACAATAATATTTTTCCTGAAAAGACTATGTACAGACTCATATTTATTCAGGCACATCAATGATTTAACTAAAAACAGGAAATTTTAACTCAATAAAAGCCATCATACAGTATGCTCTTAACCATTTTGTTTTTTATTAACTAATATCAAAACGGGAAGTGGAAACTATTACCACAAATCATTTTACAGTAAATGCAATGCTGTAAATAATAGCCAGGGCAGCATTAAAGCATCCTCCATTTAGCTGCAAAAGTTGGATGGAGGCAGAGAGTGAAGAAGGAGATGAGTCAAAAGGAGAGAGGAGGAGAAAAAAATAAAAGAGTATTATCAGCATTCTTCAGATGCCACAGCTAATGCCCAGCAACAACAGCCCCACGCTCTGAAATGAACAGTATTTCTCTTTTCCCATTCATGCGCGGACGCTGTATCTGCATCACTTAATAACATTCCGTGCTTTTAAACAGTTAGCAGCCAGCAGCGCCTGTCCCGCCGAGCGCCGTGTTACACCGTCCAGTGGGTTGTTGGTTTAAAGCCCTAACGCCAGCCTGATGTGCGCCAGCCGAAGGTGATCAAAGCCCCCGTCGGCGTCTGAGCGCTGGCGGCCGTGGATTCTCGTGCATTTGTTCAGCAGAATTCTGCCCTTCGGGCCTGCGGGGCTGGACACTGATGCTGAGAAAACTGTCAATTGTGGAGCAAAGATCCTTCTACACACGGGTGAAATCCTGTCTTTGTAAAAAGCACTGAAGAGAGATGGATCCTTGGGCATATGCAGGGCTGCTGGTCATGGAGGTGGAAACTTAAATACGCTACAAACACAAAGTCAAAGCCAATGTCAGGCAAAGCAGGAAAGCAGCTGCAAAACACTGAGCTAAGAAGACTGGGAGGGGGGCAGACTTTGCCTGGGCGCTTTCAACTTAATAATCTAATATTACCACACTTTGCATCTGTATGTACTTGTGTGGGTGTCTCAGAGCACAAACACACTATGGGCTGCTTTCAGAAATGTTGATATTTAAACCTGAATTTATCCCTATATCAAGGCAACAGTAAATATTATATCCAAGTTATCAATCTCTCAAAGAAATTATATTTTATTTGAGCTGGGCCTGGCACGGCAAAGCAATTTGCAGTACAAACAAGCTGAGAAACAAATAAAAGAACAATAATAAATGAGTGGCACAGTCCCTCCTTTGTCTTTCTATCGTAAATCCCACACCACACTGCTCGCTGCCTATCCTTATGAAGAGAAGCTATGGCCAGGATAGCAGGCTGGGGTCAGAGCGGGTGGCCAGTGTTATTACAGAGTGTAATATCTGTGTTTGACCAGCCGGACTACAGGGATTTGACTGACCGGCTGGCCAGCCGATGAATAGAGGGGAAAAGGGAGGAAAGGAGAGGCATAAACACTAGTAATGAAGAGGCTGCAGTCAGAGGTTAAAGCAGCATCAGAGAAACAACAAACTAACGCCCACCACAGAGAGAATGAAGGTGAGAGGTGGAGGAGGAGAGCGGAGACAGACATTGAAAGGCACCTGGCAGAGGACAACCTGATCTCAACACAGAAAGACAACACAGCTACACACACACAGGCCTGCCCACCTGCAACCACACTACCACAATCTGAGGGCAGACACTCGCACAGGCCTTCTCTGACCATATGAAAAGTATGGTGCTATAATGAAAGTCTGATGCAAACATATCAAAAACAACAAGTAATTTAGAACATATAGCAACCAGGGTGTCCCACGGCCTTGCTCTAGCCTCTCCAGGTAGCCAAAGTTTTTGTTGCAGCCCTCAGTTACAAAGCATTGCAATGTGTTGGCCACAGCAGCCAGCAGCCAGGAGAAATACTGTCTAATGCTGCCCCCTGTCTGCCACACCAGCCATCTTATTGATAAGTTAGACTGCAACAATTTAAAACAATTACATTTAATCTATGAATCTGAGTAACTCATTTTAAATAGCAAATTTTGCTAAGAATTAACAGCTACAACTAAAATATTGGAGCATTGTGGGAATGTTATTGTATGACACCGAGCTGTTCTAATAGGAAGAACATGGCACTAATGGAGAAAAAATTCCAGCGGCCCATGATGAAAAGTATCCACCAACTTGACTTGGACATATAGAAGCTAAAAAGTTAAGGTAATATCTTTAACAGGGCAAAACAGGATTCAAATCAAAGTCTTAGTAACAAATACAGTGCTGCTGATTTATGTGTTGCCGTTCCTGATGAGGCAGGGGTGTACGAGCCAGTTATACACAACATTAGCTCGACTGGCTGCGGTGCTGAGCTGCTGGGCAATACGCCTCACGGCAAAATTAATGATCCAATCATTGTAAATGCCAATTGCCTGTAATCCCTGGCTGGAAGCAAATCAAAGAGAAGGAAAGGTTTCCGTTAAACAGTCACAAGCTCTCTCTCTCTCTCGCTCTCTTTCTTCGCCTCCCCTAGGCACCAGATGCCTTTCTTTCATTCCTTTTTTCGATCCAACCTTCCCTTTCTCAGCTCTGTCGCCCTGTCTGCATTTGGTTCCTATATGTCTCCCAGCTGCGGAGTAGAGATGGGGCCCAGGCCCAGCCCCGGGGGGTAGCAGAGGAGGGAAATCCCCAGGACAACTGGTCTGGTCACGGACGACCCGAAACCAGCAGCCATCCCTATTCTACCCTGTACTTCCCTGGCAAACATTTGCTCTCCAGCTTAGCTCAGAAGCTAGCCAGCAACTTACCCCCACACTCTTGTCTGGTAATGCCAATCAGAGTCTACACAGCCCTGCGCTCTAGAGATGGAGAAGAAAGAGGGTAGAGAAGGGACACTGGGAGAGAGAGATGGAGAATGAAGGAATAGAAAGGGAGGGGCAAGGGCCGCTCCCTGAGAGCCACAAGGCAAAGCCAGAGCCTTTGGCAAAGACAAACAAGAAGATAGGACTCTATCCCTATTGATATGCACAAGCAGGGACCATCGGCTAGTCTTCAGTTAAGACAAAAGAGAGAATGGGGAGAGAAAGGTGCTCTGTAGTGGAGTCCATATGTGTCTGTGAGTGGACACAGTATGAGCAGAAAGGGGAGTCAGGCTGCCTGAATATGGTGTTACTTCTTTGTTGCATTCTTTGGTCTTCTTATGATGACAGAAATACAGTCCCCCTCTTGTTTGTGTGCTTTATTATTGATTTAAGCAAAAAAAAAAAAATCACAACCTAACTCTTCTTAATTATGAGCATCACACATGCTGCAAAAGCAACTTCTCGGAGGTCAACAACAATTACTACTTACTGCGTCTACTGACTGCGGTTGCACCTGTAGCTCTACTCACTGAAACTTTTGAATCATTCCTTACATACTACATATATGTATATTTAATGACGTATTATTTACTGGAATATAAAATTAAGGACAGGCACCAGTTCCCTGGCTAAAGAGTAAATATATAAAGAGCATGGTCAACATGGGGCAAACAGAGTCCAGATCTATCCAGGTTAAAGTTCTGGGCCTCATTTTCCCTGCAGGGGGCCTTGAGATGCCTAAAGACAAGCATGCGTAAGGAAAAGACCACGACATGGAGGCCTGTTTAAGCCCACATTGTCCCTTCTCCATCCCCTATGGCCTCTTACAGCACCCCCACCAAGCCAACAGTCCTTTGCCTCCTTTCTGTGTCCATGGTTCCCCCCTCCCACACCACAGGGACCCCTCCCCAGTGTTTGTAATCCCAGCAGAAACACTTAAGGTTCACAGTGGGTGCTCATCAAAACCATCTGCCTGAGAAGAGGGTGAGAAGGAAAGAGAGACATGACGGAGGGAGGAGGAAAAGGAAAGAGCAAGGTGGGAGGAGAGGGAGAAAACTAGAGAGGCAAGCTGCCTCCTCCAGTTCACATGTCGGTTGTACTAATCTGTTCAATTAGCACCATTACAAGCCCTGCTAGTAGCCTGATTATTATTAGTGTAATCTTCACCCGCAACGAGGAGCCGGGCCCGAGCTGCAGAGGCCGCAGTGACCAAAGAACTTCACGACAAGACACTACTGGCAAAAATATCTCTTTCATCCACTGGTCAATTATGAGATTTTTGGCTGCTTACGTTTTTCTTTTTAGCTATTTATTTCTTGGATCCAGCATCCATCCTTTTGGCCAAGAGGATGAGCGTGTATTTTCTATCATTTCAATTTTGCCTTGATGAAATGTCTTCTTCTAGACAAGTGGAAATAAATTATCCAAATCACACATTTAGGTCTGTAGATTTCTCCTAAATTATCAAAGATTAACATTGAATAATGCCTTATTTGCATACGGAGTCATAACATTTTAGGAAAAATTGTTATACAAAAAAATATTGTCTTAATGTCTGTTATCGACTGGGAGATTTTGTTGTTTTTTTTACTTAATTCTTTAAAATTGTTTTTCTCAAATTGATTTTTTTCTCGTACTGGCATACCCGAATTTATATAAACCGATCAAAATATTGTTTTTAAGGCTTTTGACACTATTTTATGATTTATAGAGTGATAAAGAGATCCGAAAATCCCCTCTGTAAAATAATTTTGCTCTAATATTTCAACAAAGAATTTTAGACCTGGCTCAGATTTATCTTCTGAAAATACATGAAAATCAGCACATATTATATTTTAAGATGATGCTTCACTGGCATATTTAAACATAACAGTTCAGAAAACAAGTTTCTTGATGCAAGTTATGAATTAAAGAAATATCATAGATATCTTAGTTATTACTTTTACTTTGTTCAGCTGTAGTGTCTCCCCATAACAAGTAATGACTGAAATTGTGTAAAGCTGCCACAGGTATTAAACCAGGAATTAAGACTGATATTTACAATCCCATATTTACAGGAAATACTGATTACTTAAGATGTGAGGTAAAATCAATAGTGTGACTTCTCTATCCTACCTGATCAGCCTTTGGGGAGATTATTTCCCCTCACCTGTGACAGCAGGCTACTCACTGTGAATAACAAATGATGCCTGCTCAGGTCTCTCTCTGCAGGGGGGGTTAGAGCAGGACTGTACAAGTGCATGTGTAACATGTGTGTGGGAAGGGCTGACTTAAACTCCCATTGGACCAAACATTGACACAGACATACGCACACTTTCTCATCTGCAAGCACACACATATATTCTCTTGCTTTTCAAGCTTTAATCCATTTTCAGTTGTGATAGTAATAAGCGATGGACAGTGAGGTGTACTGCCTTCACACTGGGTCCAGTATGAGTTACTATAAATATTTCATCGGCCGCCGAATCTACTGTTTAGTTTCAGATGAGGAGAATGAATGTCTCTGTCTCTTTGCATTTCTCCCGCATGCCCAGATCAAACAATGTTCAGTATTTAAAACCGCCTCCTAGACTGCTGAGAGAGAGGGAGAAAGACGCAGCACAGGGGGAGTGGGGAGAAAAAGAGGGGGTTGTACCAGACCGCAGCTGTGAGAGTAATTATGTGCTCTGAAATGTGATCATTTGTGATGAATAATAAATCGATGGCTGAGATAGACTAGCAATGTTTGGCAAATGGAATGAAAGCTGTGTTAAGGGAGACTAGAAGCAGGTACAATAATATTATGTATGCGAGTCTGTGGGTGAGTTACTGAGAGCTTTTGTGTGTGTCAGGCCGTGTAAAGTGACTTTGTGATGTACAGTATGGTCTGTGTCCTACCTCCTGTATGGTTCTGGAGCCAGGGAAGTTGAGACTGTAGTCCCTCTGGGCCTCGCGGTGGCTGATGACCAGCAGAAAGTTCTGGTTTAACGACTCTTGGAGACCACTGAATAAGGAGGGAACAAATAAAACAGTAAGAAATATGGATAAACACAGTAGGAGAATTTTAAAAAAGTGAAAATCAATGCAGAAAAGAGAATATATAAAAGAGGCCAGGCAGAGTAATGAGGAAGAAAAGACGGGGACACAGAAAAACAAACATTATTACTAAAAGCCACTCAGTCAAGTAAAGGGCAAGCTGAAACTTGTCAACTAGGAGGTGAGTGCTCCTCTTGGGGCAAGTCGCCCACTTCACTTGTTGTGTCTTAACACGCCTGGCCAGAGCTGCGCTCAGCACAGCAGTCTACCACAGCTATGACCACCTGCACAGTAACAGCATGGAGTCCATCAATCTGCCTTGTTGCTAACAAACCTGGCAGCGATTACGAAATAAACACAGAAGAAGTTTTAGCACCTTCCTAACAACAAACCCTTAAAGATGCCTGAAAAGCAAGATTTTATTTTGACATACAGCAGCCCAAACTGACCACATGTGCAGGGTTTATTTAGGTCAACAAGTCAACAACTACATTTCTACAAAACTACAGTTTTCACTCTCAAGTCAAAGAAGCAAATGCCAGGGTTCGTGTAGCTTTAAGGGGTGAAATTCAAGCAAATTTCAAGCACTTTCCAGATACCTAAACCAACAATTTCCAGTTTCTTGAAACCTTTGTCATCACATCAAAACTGTATAAAAATTAAACTGGGAATAATACAGTTTAAATAATTACTTTATACCCCCAGAAATCAATGTATATAGTCATTTTACCAGCTGTCCATATTAACTTATCTTACTTTCTTAGAGTAGGGGTCCACAGGAGATATATATATATGGCAACAGGATTATTTCATTTCAAATATTAAAATATTTTTGGTTTATATGTATGACTGTGCAGATGAAACACCAGGTTATATTGGAAAATCAAGCATTTTTCAAGGAGTATAGTCAAATTCAATCATAATTTTTTAATTTTCCAGACTTTCAAGGCTTTGTATGAACCCTGAAATGATGAAATGAAGAGCTATTATTGTGCATCATGATACACTTCCTCTTCAGCAGATGCTGCTGGATTACTGCTGTATTACTGCTATACTTCACTGCCTCTGTCTAGCTTCTGAAACATGACTGTATAGTGATTAGAGTCATATCAATTACAAGTCATATAAGTTCATATCAATTACAGGTAACTGTAAGCTCTGCCAGACACCTGAAGATGATTCTGTGGTTGATAACTAAGCTACTATCTCCATCTAAATCAATTTCAACAAGGTGAAACATTCTTCCATTTTAATTGAAATTCATAGAATTATAACACACAGGTAAACTGACAAATGGATAGTTAAACAGAGCAGAGAGACACTCACAGTAGTATTAAAAACATGACATTACAGTCATTTATCTCATGTCCAACTGCATGAATAATAAACAATAATCAATATAAACAATCAATAAATATATTGAAATCAAAATAACTAGACATGCACAGTATATACTGGGCCAAAATGGGAAATTTATATCATTATGTGTTATCTTGATAATGAACTGATACATAATAAAAAACGAAAATAAAAAGCCAAATTGCGTTTCATGACTCAACATAGCTGTCCCCCAACCCTTTAAGTTTGTTTTATAAAGCTAAACAATCTACTATGTGTCTTTTTTAATTGCATTTTATTTGCCTACTTATTATTCAGAGCATTTTAGTTCTAGAAAAGCCTTTACTTTTGTATTGAGTATTTCATACATTGATCTGTGGTTTGAGAGATTACGTCAATTACATTAATTTGACTTCTTTGCAACATTCTCTATAAAAGCTTGTGATTTTTTTTGTATGAACTTTACTAGAAATAATTAATGAACATTTGAAGAGAGTCTTGTGTTAACAACAGTGATGTCAGTAGATCTGGTTCGGTCAGAGCTATGTTATAATAAATCACCCATCTTTGCTGAGTACATCTTAGCCATGCATAAACTACAGGTCATGGACCTTTTCTTAAAAAATATCAAATTCAGTTATCTTATTGGTATTGGCCATGTGAAGCAGGTAATTATTGGTAATCAGTAGTGGCTGAAAGAAAAAATCCATATCCTGCATCCTGAGTAATACTGTGCTAAAAATGTTCAGTTTCTAATTATTTTTCTCACAACATAAACAACATTCTCTGGTGGGCAAAATACACAGATGCTAGCTGTTTACACGTCACCACTGGTCTGTGATGTTCAGTCTCTCACAGTGGATGTCATATGCTGAATTGTGAGCAGAGACCCGGTAGTGAGGACTCGGTCTGTCCAAGACGCCCTGAAGGGTCAATCTTTCTGGACTGGCACCGTAGCTCACTCTGTAGCTTACAGCTGTGACAGAGACGCTGTGAGCGACGCAAACGCAGACTTTGTGTGCCTCACGTAGAGAGGAGGAGGTGGGGGAATCAACTTTTGGAAGCTTCATTTACAATAAGCTGTGAGGTTAAGTAGCGTTTTGAGCAAACGCTGGGTCTGTGAGGCTGAATATCAATGGGAGGCTTAAGGGCCGAAGCAGGCACTTAATCAGGGCTCAGAACCCAAGGAGAGGAGGAAGAGTTGAGAGAACGAGAGGGATGGGGGAATTAATATGTAGCGCACACATTAATTATGCAATCACACCCTTAATCTGCGCAGATCTGGACGAGCTTATGTTAACAGAAGCTCAAATTTACTGTAATGACAGCATATTTACATTGACTAAAACTACGAAATCAATATGTAAATGTAATGTTTGTTGTAGCTAACTGGGGAAGATTGGAAATGTGTGGAGTGGGAAGGATGGATGCATATGTAATAGGGCTGAGCAGAAGGATGAGAGAGATGTGTGTGCATGTGTGTGTGAGAGAGTGAGTGAGAAAGAGAGAGAGAGAGAGAGAGGGAGAGAGAGAAAGAGAGAGAGAGAGGAGAAATGGAAGGGGTAGGGACACATAAATAAGGATCTAGCTAATATCATGATTATGTTTGGACACAGTCCCGGGCTACTGCTGGCAGGCAGCTAGACTCCTAAATAGACAGAGATAGAGGGTAAACTGAGTGGAAGTGTTACTCTGTCCTTCCAAGCAAAGAAGGAACATCTTATCAGTCATTTATGGCAGACCGACGAGCCATTTGGTGCGTGTGTGGGTGGAGTTCTGTTCAAGATTTACTTTGAAAAATCGGATCACTCGTTGTGCTCTATAGTACAAATATAGCTACTCAAAATATCAAATGCATTCAGAGGGGAAAAAATGTCCCATCTGCCTGAAGAGGCCTGCTGGTTCATATATAAACAAAACACTCTTGTTTCAAGTCTAATATCCCTTCATCTTGACTGCTTTTATCAGTGATGTTTTCAAAGCAGCTGTCTTCTTATAGAAGCAGGTCCTTCAAGCCGTACAGGGGTTGAAATGTGGATGTCTCTGTGTTTGCTTCTGCCTTCAGAGGTCTCTTTCTCTCTCAACACACACACACTCGTGACATCCAGGTCGGCCTGCAACATCTCTGGAGGTACTTGACATGGCATAAGGGTGCGGGGAGGAAAATGTCATTTAACTTTATGGACAGAGAAAATGGAGCGTTTTGCAGGGGAGAAGAGCAGGCTAAACAGATTGGTTTCATTCTGAGGTAAGCCCATCGCCTAAGCTGTGAGTCCCCGCGGCACAGAGCAGACTCTAGACCTTATTAAACTAGCACTGCCAGACACAGACACACACACATGCACAAATTGTGGCATGTGCCTACAAAACACAAATACCCATACACACACATTCCCTTCAACCTCTCACACACAGACGTATAGCGTCATGCGTGTGTTTCATCTGCTAAGGGACACAAAAAAAAAACTGACCAAGATCATTTTTCTCTCTAATAATACACACAGAGGAGGTCATGAAGTACACACAAGGTCTTCTTACCTCTTCCACATTTTGCATCCACAACAAAGCAGAAGGATGCGAAACCGTTGAGGCTCTGCTCTGTTTTGGTCTGCCATCTTGTCCCAAAGTTAATCAGCATGCTAACTGTTAGATACTTAAGCTAACTAGCTAGCTAGCTATCTTACCTAAAGCATCTGTGAATCTGCTACTGGATAGCTGACACACAGAGGGGAGGGTGGGGGAGGCAGGAAGCCGCAATAATAATAAAAAAAAAAAAGCACACAAAACCTAATGAATCATTTTTGCAATTTCAAATTTCTTTGAGAGTTCAAATTAAAATAACCTTTCCTTGGCAAACATGCTTCCTGAGAGCTGAGCGGAGAATAAACGAGGAAGGAAACAGGCTCCATTGAAATATTCATCAGGCCTTCATCATTTATGCAAGAGATTAGGTCCTCCTCAACACCCTCTTGTATTCACAGGCAGTCATCAACATGGCCACAGAGAAAAACCTTCTTCAGACCAGGCTTTGACACTGCAGTTCTAACTGCATGTCACATCGCTAACTAAATAACTACCTGAGATGGATTGGTGCTCAAAGGAAAATCTCCCAAAGCCTCAAGATTTATTTCTAATCAAACAAGACAACTAAGAGGAGTTTACTCAGCGGGATCATAATGACAGTGCAGCACTATTTAATCAGTCAGTTTGGTTTAGGTGTGTGTGTGCTGCATGAGCCAAGCTCTACAGAGTAATTGCCAGGGATATTACCATTTATGGGACATTTGCATTTTTACTCAGCAACAATTTGAAGCAAATAAACACTGTGAAATTAAATTTGGGTGGATAACTGTCTTTTCACACCGCAACTACAAACTAGCAAATATAGTTATATAGCAGACAGTGGTAGTTTCATAAACCTCGTCCAAACCAAACAATTAAAGAAAGCAATTTGAACTGAGAATATTGGTCAAGTTCTTGCATAATAGCATTAGTAGTCAATAGAGAGTAAAAACAATAAATACACATTTTCTTATGCAAGAGAAGTTTGACAGCATAATGCAGGATTACCTAACAGTGTCTTCTAGATACTAAACCACAGCGGGCAAATATGGTTCTGTATCAAGATTATGTACAACTAATCATCAAACTGTCAAACAGCAACTTCTTTTCTCTGAGTTTATAATCATGTCATATATTGCCATATCGTATATTGCAACCGAAATAATGGAACTTTCTAATAGTGAGGGAATTAAATTCTTGAGCCATCTTCCTAAAAATCGGCTAAATTAATTGTGGGAACATGTGACAACAGGGGATGTTATTCTTCTTTGGTGTCACTATTTTCAAAAGAGCAACTGTTTTCCAGCAGTACTGCCAACATGTTGGGTACAGAATACAGCTATGATATCTGTGAAACAATAAAGTGATCTACCTTTTTTTAACCACCAAACAAGACTCTCTTACACAGATACATGAAATCAATATTGTCCCCAGCTGCGTGTGAAAACTTCAGTGTGCAGATCGCTTCTTGGAATAGAATCTAAACATCACATCTCAGTATTTAATGTGATTGATTGTATTTATTTAATGAATTATTTTTTGTAATGCCTAGATTCATCATGATTGGTTCAATGATAATTATCACCTGCTTTAAGAAGTGAAGACGCAGATGATATTGAGATTATCTCCTTGCTTTTATTTTTATCACTATTTTTCATGCTGATTGTGTAAACAATGCAGCACTGTGCTCTTTGTTATTGCTGTGTATTTATATTTAAAAAAAGGGCCTTTGGCACCAGAACCTATTGAGGAAATGTCTTACATATATAGTCAAGTTCAGACAAACACTAGGAGCCATGCCACCAGAATAACAAAGATGCAATAATATATCTATTTAGTAGTAATAATAAAAGACAATTGATAATAAAAGTAATAAAAGACAATTGATAAAAACAATGTCCGTAGCAGACAACATAGTGGGGGAATTTACAAAAGTACAAGCTATGATATTGTGTGCTTCATTCCCTGCTTACATTGGTACCTTATTGGCACTGACCTCTGTCTGCTGCAACAAATTTACACAAACTGCTCACAAATTGTGCTTACAGTGGGTTTACGGTGTGACCACAGTTTTATTTTTTACTGGAAGCTAACAGCTTGTCTGGTCCCACTACAGGGGACTGCTCCCCCCCTCTGCTCTGTGATATGTCACCTATCCTCTCCCCAGTATGACAGCAGGGTCACCATACGCACACACATTCATACACAAATGCATGTGCATACACACAGAAGCCCACCCACTCCATTCAGCCCCAACTGTCCTCCACCAAAATAGCTGACACAGAATAATGAGCTCCTGACACCCAAAATGATATCGATAACACTTGGAGAAATGGCAACGGCGCTGCTAAAAAGACACAGCAGTAAGTGGGGGAGTGAGAAGACGAGGAGAGGGAGGGAAGACTGGGGAGATGAGGGCCATTAGCTGCCAACACAATATAACTACCACTTAGCCTAACTAGCAGGCAAAGAGGCAAACTGCCAAATGACTTCTTTTACAAGTGTTCTGGGGACATGTGGATGCCTGCTTGGCTGCTAACATAAGGAAATGTGGGGAGAGCAACAGTACAATTTTAATTTAGAATCTACTGTCAACAAATAAACTGGGGCCACTATGAGTGAGTCCATGAGCAACTCTGGCTAATAAAGGAAATACATCTGAGACACCAAAATGTGTCATCACTTAAAAATGCTTTATAAAAATGTTTTAATTCAGTATTTAAACTAATATCATTATTAGTCTTTGCTGTTATTTATGATATCTTTATTATTGCCACATACACATAACTATGCCCAGCCTGCAAGTATGGAGGTGGAAACTCCCAAAATCGAAAATATACACATGACACAATAAATCAGTAATGACATTAAATGTACCAAAAATGATATTAAAAATGCATGTAGTCAGACATTGATAAAAATGTGACAAATAAATATTTCTGTTTTAATTTGGGTCTTTATTTGTTTACCTTTGAAATAATTCCCTTTATTATTTACTTTCCTACTAAATTTTTCCTTTTAATTATTTATTCATTTATTTTATTTTGGCAGCTTCCGTCCTCCATACACATCAGTCTACAAGACACCATATATTTATACAAGTCAGGACCAGAAAGAGAAAGTCCAAATCCAGAGAAGCAACTTAAGCATACAACAAAATTCATAATTCTCTGACAAAAATATATGCTCCAACATACTGGAGAAATCAGAATAAATACTAATAAAATAATCCATCTTGCTTTCTTTTCCAGGGTTTTGAGCTTAGCAAAAATCAAAACCAGCCATGCCAATTTTGTTTATCTGTACACATTATATTAATTCATGGTTATGTTGAGCCATTACAGAGAGAATTAGCTTTATTAAATGACTTATCAATCACTGATCCTGGAGCTTTCCAAGCAGAGGTTAACTGCTGTCAACAAGGAACCCAACTCCAAACTCATAAATCACAAAGGCATCAAGAGAAAAACAGTCAAGATACTCTTCAGGTCAAACTTAGACTACACCAGTAAAATTATATCATCTGCAAAAAAACAAAACACCCAATTTAATATTAACCAAGCATATGCCCACATTAGGGTCCTTAATCTGTGGAGCGAAGTCATTTACATATATATTTATATATTACCAAAAGGTTTAATGAACGAGATAGTAAACTAATCATCAAATCTAATTCAATATAGAAGAAAACAATTTCTATGGTCAATAATTTGATGGATGTGCTTAATGTCTATTTCTTTCTATTCAGTGCCTGTTAGAGGTCATTCATTTGGAGTGAAGTCTGTTTGTGTGGAAGGTAAATTGTGATGTTTATTATTTTATTGGCTGTCAGAGTTGTGGCGAGGAGAAAAGGTAGGTCTGATTACTAAGTCAAGCCATGGATGGCGGCATGGATCCATTCAATAAGGTATTGTAACTGACTTGCTACATAATAGTGTTATAAATATGGTGCTTCTAGGCCTCATTCATGCTTTAATTGTTGCAATTTGGGCAGTTTTACTTTACTTTAGTACTTCAGTTTTAGTTTTAGTTTTTTTCCTCCAGTTAATTTATGTTAATAGGGTGAGCAGTCATTTTAGGTTCTTCTATATTGCAATGTAGACATTTATTTGGGTTATAGCCCGGTAGATTCATAACCCTCTCCTTATCACATTTTCTAGCACAGATATTATTTAAAAAGGTGTCATCAAAATCTGTTGAGTTTCCAGAAAATAAATCTGCAAAGTCTCTCTCCTTTTTTTCCCTCAATGTCACCGTTCTAATAGAATTTCCAATGGATAATTTTTTTGGGATGCAATTAATTTATTCATTTTTTAGAATCGTTATTGCTTTGTAATTGCTCCATATGTAATATCTGTCCTCATCTAAACAGCCTATTATGTAGCCGTATTTAAAAATAAATTGAGCTTTCCTTTATTTTCCCTTAATTATCTTCTCTTATATTTTACAATCTCCCTTTTTGTCTTATTGCTTCTGCCGTCCAATATGGCTCAGTCCTACCGATCAACAAACACACAATATCTGACAAAGAGAGAAGTATGTTTCCTCACATATATCTATTTTTACCCTTCCACTGCTCTTATCCACAAATTAAAAATAAAAAGGGGTCTTGGTCAGCCTACAATCCGCAGGTGAAATGAGGAGGAATATGACTTCTTTGGACGATGTTTACCTGACACTGGTGAAAGGACAATCACGCTTTCAGCAGCCACCTGTGATTGTATTACTGCTTTGGCTTTACACTGAGCAGCCTGACATTTCAGAGGGAAAGGTTGCTAATACTGCCACGAATTCAAAGAAATGAACAGAATAACCTCGGGATGGAGAACACCAGCTTAATGATGCTTTCTCAACAAATCTCTTTTTTCACTGGGTATCATTACTTATGTGACAGACTGGTGTGTTTTCAAAACTAAAATGAATAAATAAAAAAAATATGAAATGTTGATATTATACACGGACTTTAAGGAGCACGATGCAAAACAACCTCAAGCGAGCAACAATGTCAGGCTGAATGAAACAAAGATGGGAGGGGAAATTATTATTTACACAACAGAGATTGCAGCGGTAGATGTTCCTCTCAAAATGTCACAATGGATGGGAGAAAATGAATGTGCACCAGCGGGTCAAATGTCTCTTAATATACCAATGAAAATGGTGTTTGCTAGCTGCATTCTGGACACATCTTCTCCATGTCTAGACCAACAACGCCACCTGGTGTTCACTATTAGCTACTACGCCCCCCAACAACAACCAGAAGTATTTCATAGTTACTAGTGTATGTGAACCAGGGTGGAAAGAGGTGGAGAATTTATTATGAAATTACAAAAAAAAGGGGGTGGGAGAGGACTGAATACCTGTTTTTGCTGGTGCTGGCAGTAGGGGCGATGTCCGGGGTCAGGACATACAGGCTGTTGTTCTTGGGCAGGTGTAAACTTCTCATCACCGTCTGATTACACACACACAAATAGAAATTCAAAATAGTTCCACTTATGGCAGTAAAGTGACCACTTAATCAGAATACAGACTTACTAATGGTTAGATGCAGAAATATTGTCTATAGGAACATTTCATCGTTGTACTGCATGTGGGGAAGGCAACAGGCGTTTTCGCAAGAGTGGCCAAAGATGCTTAAAGGGACAGTTAGGCAGAGGATTTACGGAAGTGGGTTTGTATGAGGAACTAAACATTTACAGAAGAAGACAGTTGGCACAGAAGCTAATCGATGTATCTTAGGCACCTAAAATCAAAATCAAAAATCAGTTTAAGTGCATGCTATATTTAGAATATTTTTCCTGCTTTACCTTGCCATCAGAAAGGCCTTTTTGATGAGGGACCAATGCCATTATATCCATGTATTCTCTCTTTAAAGCCACCAAACACATTGGACAAAAACAGAAATTTTACCTTGAAGAAGTCAAGAGTTGCTGGTCTTCTGCTGCCTCAATTGGTTAGTGTTTAATTGTTACTGTGTGACTTTAATGAATCCAAATGTATTCTTTAAATCACCAAAGTCACACAATAACTCAAACAAACGTACTGATCGAGGTAGCAGTAGATGGGCAGTTCCCACGTTCTGCAAAGTAAAGTTATTGCTTTTGTCAAAAGGGGTCAGGTGGCTTTGAGGAGAGCATAGATGGATTTACCTGCTTCAGTTCTTTGTCAGAGTGCAACCTGAAAACGAGGTAAAGCCCTGAAAATATTCTGAATACAACGCTGTTATTGATTTCCTAGATGGGCCTTTTTTGGTGGCTAAAAAGCAAAACAAAAGGAAAAACATATATAAAAGATTACAGGTTTAGCCAACATCACCAGTGGTTTTTTTTCTTTTCTAAATGCTTTATTGTGTTTTTTGTCTGTTAGAGACAAACAATTACTGGCTCTGTTAACTTACACTATCGGATACATCTCCACTCTTCCATCCCTTCAGCTGCATTTTGGACACTGGAATCCCAAGCTCTGTCTCAAGGATTTGTTTGATTTCTCCTGTAGATTGATGCAGAGGAAAATGTATATTATTAAAAAAAGGCAGTGTTATACGTTGAGTATTATACACAGTATGTATATCAACGTGTGTGGTGCTCACCGACTGTGCTGCCTTCCTCCAGTACCAGCTCTACAGTGCGCTGCCGGTACTCCACCCTGAAGTTGAGCATCCGGGGCTGACGCTCTACAATGTGTCGGGAGGTGGGGTTGATGGGGTTGATGGGGCAAAAAGCTGAAGTCGAGGAGGAGGACGACGGAGGAGAGGAGGACAAAGACGAAGAGGAGGGGGGAGGAACTGAACCTCCTGCTGCTGCATCGGCTGCTTCTGATTGGCTGGGAGGTTGGAACATGCTGGACTGGCTCGCCTCACTGGAAAAGTTACTGCACAGAGGTGACAAGGTTAGCGATGCCATGGAAGACTTAAATCTTCATATTATATCTTAATAATCTCAGTGTCTTTCATGGATGATCATAAATGGCAGAAAAATGTGAACAGAAAAAAAACAGCCAAAAGGGAACACATGCAATCAGAATCAAATGTATACATTTTTGTGGCAATATCAAACTTAACTTTGCAAAAAAGGGAAAATTTACCAACAACAAACCTTCCTTCCTTCCCATCCTCCCTTACAATATCCGCTTACTCGCTTTGTTGCTTCCTCGGTGAATGACCCATGTTTCACATAACACAGTAAATAATGTCTTTTTGTCTCCAGACCATGAACAAAGTGTGCCCTTTGTTTCTTGAAGTGTAAGCAGCAACTGTCTCACAAGACCAGAGTGCCAGACTCAGGCTTTCTAACAAAGGCTGTATTTTATTTGGCCCACCACATTAGAGAGGCCACTGTCCTGAGGCACAGGTTGACTGTCAACAGTCACAAAACCTCTATGTACAGAATGGGGCAATGGGGTGGGAAATTAACCGAAACAAATGGGAGCACATTATAACTGTCTCCTTCACCAGCCACTTGAGTAAAAAAAAACTACCAATTACCTGAGAATACCAATCTTTGTTGAACATATAATCAACTGAGCCTCGGTTTAAAGTTTAAGATCCAATGTTTGCAAAGAGGTATGTCCATTTGCATGCAATGTTATGCATTATGTAAAGCAGTAATTACTAAAAGAAAAAAATGAAAAAGGATGTGATTTGGAATGTGGCGTATATGATTTAAACCCTGCATACAAGTTAATGGATGTGACAAGACAAGTTAATCCCTTTTTGTGACATGAAATCATGTGAAAGCCATCTAAATGCACAGAATGTAGTTGCAAATAACATAAGTGACATGGCAGCATTTGCAGTGACTACTAAGAAAGTAATTGGCACCAAATATAACACCCACTAAAGTGAACCACCCAGAGAACTATCACCATCGTATAAATGTATTGTGGTTAGACAGAGATAATGCATAAATAATAAAGATATCTGAGTCAAAGAAGCCAAGGTAAAAACAAGAGGAATCCTGCAGAGAGAATTCTTACACTACTTGAAAGCATCTGTGAGAAAATAGTTTATAGCACAAGTTCTTACAACAAAAGATGCAGAATGAACTTTCACCTAAACTTGGCACAGTAACACTGAAGGCCGTTAAATTGTCCGTTGTTGCTGTTTGGGCGTAGTTCCATGCTGCCCTACATCTAGACGGCACTGCTCTTCTGTGTAGTCCAGGAGTTGTGTCCCAAAGTAGACAGAACTACTGAGCTCTTCGCCCACGGACAAACTGTCAGATCAGTGACCCAGTTCAACAGAGAATTCAGCATGTTTATCAAGTCCTGCTAGGAAATTATTTTTCACACCATGAGGAATTTTGGTTACTGATCAACAAGGCCAGCTTATTATAATTCCCAACCTGCTTACTAAAGAGGACACAAGGGAAGAGGGAAATGCATTTTAGATGCTAGCGTTGGCGTAGCATCCAACTGGCTCCAGCTCAGGTCACGTCATCAGAGTCTGTTTACTGGGCAACGCCAGCCTACTCATACCAGTGCCAGCCACTTAGTAAATGTGTTGGCTGCTGGTCACGCTGCCAGCCAGCCTCCATTCATAGCAATGTGTGCCCTTGAGAAAGACCGGCAATATTCTCATGGCCCAAGGGCCTGAACCACACTACATGCATGCGCACACATGCACACAAGTGTGTACACAAAATAAAACGGTTTAACAGAACGTCTCCAGTTTGAGTGGGTTCAGATCAGCCCAGTGCATTCAAGAGTGTAAACTAACCGTTGAGGGGAAGTGAAGGGCTCAAAGCCTCTTAAAGAAGCCTTTTCTATTCAGAAACAGTGTACAACTCCACTCTTGGCACAAAGTTTCTCTGCAGTTGCAGTGTCTTTTATATTATTCCTCTATTAAACAGCAGAATAGAAACCATAGCAGAAGAAATAACCTGCGACTTGATAGCATCTATGTTAGGGTTATTTGCTGGATATGGGTATGGCTCTAACTAAACAGCATTACTTTAGGGTTTAACACCCAAATGTTACTCTTCCATGTTGAAGCAGGTGATACACACTAGTGAGTGTGTGTACAAACTATACCCACTATAATCATGGAGAAAGCTAAGCCCATGCAAACAAGGGATTTCATTTCCTGCTCATAAAATCAGACTCTGGTTTCACATTTCCTGCATTGTTTGAAAGTTATGTTAAGTGCGAATCTACATGGTGGATGTACACAAGTGTCACAGGCACATATTATGCCATACCAACTATTCACATTACCTCGGCATTGTCTCACACTTTTTACATGCTTATTCTTCAAACAACAGAAAGAAATACAATGAGTCACAGCCAATAAGCTGTCATATGTGACATGCATGATCAGTTAGCATTTGTTCAGGTCACCTGATACATTTTCTTTGATTTACATTAACATGTATGGCAACAGAGTTATTACCTTTGTAAGATTCCATTCTCTTGTGGTATCACTCCATTGATGGCTGCCTGTAAAGAAAGGGGGGACAATTTTACATCACAATATAATGCTGTTTTTTTGGTTTGTTTTTTCAGGTCAAGTGAACATTTTCACTGAGTTTCTGTATTGTATCAATGGCCAGTGCTTTACTACACAAAATAGTTAACTGTGCATTGAGATCCATGATTGTATCCTATCATTAATCAGTAAATACAGCATGAAAAATCACAGAATAACACCCATTACCTGGGGGCATGTTTACAAAGACCAGGAGTAGTGCTCCTAACTTACACTGTAGAAGGACAATAAAGGCTTTGCATTTCTATTCTTTCTTTCAAAGAGACTGGAAGATATTGCAGAACATATTTATATACAGGTATCTTGACAGTAAATTCTTAGAGAGCTGCACTCCATTTCTGATCTTACCATTAAGACAAAAAGTAAATTTGGTCATGGAAAGCCTTTTGTGCATGCAAAGAAACAACTCAATAAATTGTGATACAATATTAACATGCAGTTAATTACAAGGGGACATGCTATCCAGTCATCAATAACACTGATGAACCAGACAAGGACTAATATATGTTCTAAAGTTGCTACATACTTTGTCAAAAGGAATGGTGCTATATTATCCTGTACATTTTTACTAAAAACATAAAAAGCAATCTACAATCCACAAAGTATCATTTCAAAACATAACTGTATCAGTTAAATCAACATGGCACCACAATGTCATCTAATCCTGAAATCCTTATTTTGACCTATTTTGGTTGATACTGTAACATTATATCAAAGGGTTTGTTGTATTTGGCTGAGAGGTGAATGTGAGGGAGAATGATGAAATATTCAAATAGGGTGGCTGATCAGACCAAAGAGAGCTGAAAGAACAAACATGACAGTGACCACTGTCAGCTCGGCACTGAGCTTTTGTTTGAATGGACAATTGACCGGACTTCTCTCGAACACTCTCTATTCTTCACTGCAAAACAAACAAAATAAAGTCAAGTGCTGATATAATCATGCCCCCTATTCTTTTTGTACTGAATGAAGGAAATATGTAATGGCAAAAAACACATTAGGGTCTTACCAACAAAAAATAAACCAATCAATTGCCAGTGGTCTGAATAAAAGGTCGAACTGGATGGATATGACATGATCCAAAAGGCGCCAACAAGGGTACACTGTTGCATATCTCGGAGGATAACCGCCACGTGTTGATCATACTGTGAATCCATTGTCGGATTGTGCTTTGTGAGACACACACATGCAGCTTTATGCACAAGATAAACAAAACCGAGAGCCCCTCAAAGAGCTCCATAGTGCTTATTGAGGTCAAAAACTCCACAGGGCACCTTAAAGTTTCAATTAAATCAAAGACACTACAATCCTCTCAATCACACTCTATAAAGCTCTGATAGCTGCATGATCAGTGTACCAGGAAGCCACACTACCTTGTTTGTAAGTGTGTTGGCAGCAATCAGGACTAAACATACTCCAATGAAGAATTGAACACCAGTCTTTGGTCACTAAAGATTCCCTTTAATCTAGTCGTGCCTGGCCTTTTGATATCTATTTTTGTTTGTTTTGAGGTAAGAATTAATTTCTAAACTCACTCACGTAGTCCTTTCTCTCTTTTATTCTGTTATATTAATAAATGTTTTAGCATAGTTTTTGACCCGCTGCTTTTATTATTTATCAATTTGCAATGCTTATTATACCTAAAATGGAGAAGATAGGCCTATTTCATGGAAGCAATCTTGACATGTCACAGGAGGAGAGTCACTGATGTAAATAAAAAATATGGCTGAATTCCATTTAGCTGCGTCGTTTCAGAGTCCTGGTATTGCTGGTTCACTGTCACAGTTACAGCTACAGAAAGTACCTAAAGTTTGATGAAGTGTTGCTCAGATGTCAAAACTCCTTTTGAGTATCCTTTGAACATCAAACATCCACTTTAGACTTGAAAAGTGCCTGTAAGAAGTTTATAGGAATAAAAAAAAAGGCGTAGAACCCATAGACTGTATAAATAAGGTAGTACCTCATAGTCGATTCATTTCCTAAGATACAAGTTTACAGTATCAGATGAACATACTAAAGCTGCAATAAGTCCTCTGATCGATTAGACGATCAGCTGATATATAACATCCTACTATTTTGATAATCAAGTCATCATTAAAGAAATTAGTCATGCAGAAAATTCTTTTTTTAGCCTCTCAAATGTGATGATTTCCTGCTTTTCTCTGATTTATTTCATATTAAACTGAATATATTTTGGTTTTGAACTCACAAAACAAGACATTTAAAGACATCACAATGTATTATGTCAAATTGGAATGGACATGTTTCATCTTTTCTGACATTTATAGACCAAATGATTACTCCAGAAAATAAGATGCAGGTTAATCAGTAATGCAAATAATCGTTAGCTGCAGCCCTAAAACATAAAAAAGTTAAATAAAAATGTAATTTAAGTGGTAAAATTTGCTATTTGAGTTTTTTGCTTTGTTTCGAAACAAAGTTTCTGTGGCATGCTGGGAGCAATAGGAATTCAGATGAAAAAGACAACTCAAATAGCTAATAATGACATACACTAATGTACATTGTGAATAGTGAGATTGAAACAAGGCATTTAGCCATATTGTGGCAATAATATGACTTTTTTGGAACAGACTGACCATACAGATGGGCAGCAGTGGAAAAAATTATACTGAAGGATTGATTTGAGAAGTTCTTTGAATGTTTGTTACATTTATTTTGCATATTTTTTTACCTTGGATTATCTCCTCTTAAATAAATAAAAAAAACTCCAATTTTATGAAATATAACATAATAATGATAATGATCCTTCAGAGGAACAGAGCTGTACTTCGCACATCAAATGCCAAAATTCATGCATATATTGTTTAGACTGTTATTTACTATTTCTATTGATCCCAAAACTAGCTGCATCAGGATCTGGGTGGAAACATTTCCCCGCTCTGCAAACAATATCCTGGGGAAAACACTGCTCAAGAGTATCCCTTTAACTCTTTTTTTAAAAACAGCCCTACCCAACATACACAAGCACACAAGCAAACCTGTTTTGTCAAAATCTACCAGCTACTGCACAGGAACTGCAAGTCATCAGATTTACAGGGGCAGTGAGACCAGGCCTCACTGTCTGTCCTACCCCTGCTTGGACTGCTGCTGCTGTCTGCTTTGAACTCCTGCCTGCATCGGTCTAAATATAGACTGACCCTTTCCAATATGCAATGCACGGTAAAGGGCTCCTTGTTTTTCAGACTCATCATGAAGTAAATACAAAACTTGGCCGAACACATTCTTTCTCAGTGTCTCTCAACCCAACATTCACTCAATCACACCTCTCTAGACACATTGTCTCTCGCAGACAATGTGTCTAGAGAGGTGTGTCTTCACAAGACATACTGAAGTGAAGAAATGATTTGGCCATAACAAAATCATACAAAGAGTCTGTTATTGGATGTTAACTGCCCTCTTGAACTTGTACTCTATGGACTAAGTCTGTCAAAGAGCAAAGCCCAAAGCCTACAGATAATGAACTTACCACTAAATCCCAGTTATTAAGCTCTAACAGAGTGATTGCCTCTGCGATGTTGTCAATTCCAGTGCAAGCCTGTGAAAGAAAAAAGCAAAGAAAAAGAATTTACAGAGAGAAATGCATTGTATGAGACTCAGTCTGTTTTATGAAATATTCTGATGCCTGTGCAAAAAAAATACATTTCACATAAAAAACAGAAAAGAAAGAATTAAATCAACATAACATTTTAACTACTATGCTACCACCCATAACAGCAACATTTAAGGCGATGGCAGTCGTCATAAGGATGGCAGCCTCCCATTGATGTTTTGATCAAAAGTAGGCCACCATTTTTTTTTATTTTTGCCCAGTACCTTGAACTCCTGACCCCTGCAATGTAGACAAAACCAAACATGTTCTTCATAGTACAATACTTAAATTGCAAGGATGCACTTCAGGATGAAATAAAAATTGAAAATCAAATTTTGGCTTTAATAATATCTTAGATTTATTTTTTTTATTCTTTCTGTTAGTGTAAAACAAGGCAGCCAAAGGTATCCATTCCTTTTTTGGACTGGTCCTTGTGTTAGTGTTAAGTGACACATTCTCTGATGAAGTGACAACAAATTGGCACCAGCAGCTATCCCTCATGTGGGTGTAAAAGGCCCAGAGCCAGCTAAACCTTTACAAAAGGGCCTGAAGAGATAGTTTGGATTTTTTTAAGTGGGGTTAAATGAGGTTTTTACCCATAGTCAGTGTAATATCTACAGTGGATGGCGGTCAGCACACCCCTAGTTTGAAGAAGCAGGCAGGAGTACTGGTACAGAAGCTAAACAATGTAATGCTGTTGACAGGGGCAGCAGCAAGATTTAAATTTAGCCAGCTAAAAAAAAATCCAATCAGGTTTAAGTGTACACTCCAACTAGAATATTTTCATGCCTTGACATTGCCTTCAGACAGTCCTTTTCTTTGGTACTATGTATTCTCAGCAGAGAACTCTGTATTCCCTCTCATAAGTGTGACTGTGTATTAATCCATAGATCTGCTGTTTGTGAAAACAAGAGGGTATCTCTATAAATCTAATAGTATACAGAAGACAGACTTTTGCAGAGGGAGACTACATGGGTTGAAAGACTGAGAGGTGAAACTCTGGTAGAAATTGGAGGCCAAGAAAGAGGCTGTCTGATGGCAAGGTAAAGGGGTAAAAATCCAGTAAATATAGCATACATGCCAGCCTCCATCTACTGCAGATAATATACTGACTATAGATCAGAACTTCATAAAACCCCACTTTAACAAACCCCAGAACTAAACATTTAAAACTTGAAATGTTCTGCTTTATTGTTCCCATCTTATGGAAAATGCGTATATTGTACCTGTGTCAAGAACCGCCGAATGCAGGGATGTTTATAGAGTGCTCATGAGATAATTTCAGAAACGGGGGAAAGGATCCAATGAGACAACATGCAGTTTGGCTAGAGAGCAGGATCACAAGTTGATGATGCAAATTCTACTCTGCGACAACATCTCTTGTCATTTCAAATTTCTAACTGCCATCTTGTTAGTGAGATGCTCATTAAAAAAATATCAAAATATTATTGAGTAATTTCCAGGTATTTTGTCAGGGTGACCAAAGAGTGTAGACATTCACGGTGACGTTTCATGTCAAGTCTCTTTATACTAAAATAATCTATACTACAATAACAAACCAATGAACGGGACACTGCCAAAGGCAAGGCCGATGGTTAATTGTCCAAGTGTACATTTTCAAGGAAGGATATATATACATTTATAATTGATGTCATTACTAATAGTATGCTTTCTTTAACCCTCCTGTCGTCCTTCCGGGTCAAATTGACCCAATCTGTTTTGACTATTCCTTCTTTCCTCCCCCCTCCTGTCTTCCTCTCTTCTTTCCTCCTTCCTTCCTTCTTTCCTTCCCTCGCCCCTCCTTTCTTTCTTTCCTTCCTTTCCTCCCTCCTTCCCTTCTTTTCTTTCCTCCTTCCGCTATCTCCTTTCCTTTCTCTCTTCCGTCCTTCCTCCTGATTTCCTCTCGTTTCCTCCTTCGTTCCTTCCTTCTTTCATCCCTCCCGCCTCCATTCCTTCCTCTATCCTCCTTCCTTCTTCCTTTCCCTCGCCCCCCTTTCCTTCCCTCCTTTCTTTCTTTCTTTCTTTCCTTCCTTCCTTCCTCCCTCCTTTCTGCCCTCTTTCCTTCCTGCCTCCCTCCTTTTCTCCCTCCTTACTTCTTTATTTTTTCCTTCCTTTCTTCTCCTCCTCCCCTTTCTTTCCTCCATCCTCCTTTTTTTCTCTCTCCTTTCCATTCTTTCTCCCTTTCCTCCTCTCTTCTTTCCTTCCTCCATCCTTCTTTCTTTCCTTCCTTCTTTCCTCCATCCTTTTTTACTTCTCTTCGCGTCCTTCCCTCTTCTTCCTTCCTTGACCCGAGGACAACAGGAGGGTTAAGCATGCAAACCAACCAAACGGGATGCTAAAATACTGTTGGGTAATTGTTAACCTGCATGTTGAAATCATCAAAACATACTCCCCTAGCTGCATGTTGTGCTATAAACCTGGTTTCTTGGAGAGAAAGACGCGGTCTCTGAGGAGGATTTAAAGCCCTGGTAGGATGTGTAAACAAGTTGACAGATCCCGTGAGCCCCGTAGCTCTCACTTAGCTAGCGTTAACTAGTGGATCGTTGTTACTGTCAAACAAGCAAACTTGAACCCAGCGATAAACACACATGACTGCACAGTTTAGACGGGTGGATTTGGGGCAGCCGCTATCTGATAGCGAGCTTACAGCTAAAAAAAATACCTTGAGAATCAGTTAGCAAGCTGTCAGTGAGTTAGCTTGGTGAGCTAGCAGCAGACAGCGAAGCTCAGCTCTGCTCTTGTTTACGGTTGTTGACAGCAGCCCGAGACTATTCAACAACGGCAAACGGATTACTTACTACTGGATGAGATATATAGGACATACAAAAGAGACACACCTGAAAGTCGGCCAGAATCATTTCTCTATCCATGTTGCTCTCGCCGCTTTCGGAGGCCATAGCAATGACTGGCTAAAAGCAATTCTTCTTCCACTGGCTCCCGTCGCTTTCTCGCCTCACAGAGGAACACTGAGTACTAATAAAACACTTTGCTTGGACGAGGCGACGAGTGAGAGGTTGACAAATTGGAAATGTGGAACTTTATCGGGATTTAGCCGCTCCAGATAGTCAATATTCTGGAAAATAACGCTACAGTGTTCAGTTATCTCCTATCATTATTGTCATCCAGTCATAGCACCCAGTCCATGCTTTACGGCTGACGTAAACTGACCGCAGTTGTTGTAAAACGTGAGTCCGGGACGTGAGGTTGATACTTACAGCTGACTAGATTAGACATGAGAAGTCCCTTTCATGCTTGTCTTCCTGAAAAAGACGTTGAAAGAAATCTCCTTTTTTCAATATCAATGTGTTTGGAAGCCTCATTTCTATCTACATTTAAATGTTTCCGTTTGATCTTGAGTAGTGCCTTTAAAGGAGCTCAAATACAGATAGGCTACAATATACATATATAATAGTTTTAAAGTCAGGGCTTTCCCACATAGGTGTGCAGGTAAGAGCAATTTTGCCTTGAGTCCTTCTCATTCCAAGGACCCATGGATTTATTTCTGAATGAGCTGAGAGGGCACAGGCCAAGGGACCCAAAGTATCAGGGCCCCCCATGGCCTTCACTTGCAAAATGGCACTAGCAGAGATATCTACCAAACATGAAGAGGGGCAAAATGACCAAAGACATGCAAAAACCCACAGAGATACAATGACTACACAGAGCAGCTACAAGGAGATGCAGAAAAAAAACAGAAAGAGACACAGGATGATAAGAAGGAGGCACAAAACCACCACAAAAGACATAGGATGACACCAAGGAGACACAAAATAACCACAAAAGACACACAAAGACTACAAAAAGATACAAAACAGCCATAAAGAGACTTGGGATGACTACACAGATACAAAACAACCACAAGCAGACACACAAAGACTACAAGGAGACATTAAAAAAAACCCTCAAAGAGACAAAGGGTGACTACAAGGAGATGCAGAACAACTACAACAAAAAGAAGAGGCACAAATGAGTAGACACAAATCAGCCAAAAAAAGACACAAATGGTGATGAAAAAACTACAACAAAAAAGAAGTAAAACCACAAAGTCTGGGGTGTCTTGCTTGCTTGCTGTTGCATGTCTGTGACTGTGTATATAATGCATAGATAGATAGATAGATAGATAGATAGATAGATAGATAGATAGATAGATAGATAGATAGATAGATAGATATACTTTATTTATCCCAAGCTGGGAAATTACAGTGATAGATAGATAGATAGATAGATAGATAGATAGATAGATAGATAGATAGATAGATAGATAGGTAGATAGACAGACAGACAGACAGACAGATAGATAGATAGATAGATAGATAGATAGATAGACAGACAGATAGATAGATAGATAGATAGATAGATAGATAGATAGATAGATAGACAGATAGATAGATAGATAGATAGATAGATAGATCACAGCGCTGCACTGGACACCAAACCATCACTAGAGGGCGACATGATAAAAGAAAAAGATGCTGTGATGCCCAGAGCCGATGACACTACAAAATTCGCTCTGGCTCTTTCACTGGAAATTATAGTTGCAGATGAGGTGAGGCACGCTGTTTTTTTAAATTTGCAACAGTGTAGCTGTGTTTGCTGAGATAAATCTCGCCATCGCAGCAGTAACTGCGGGCACCTTTATCACCGCTGCGTTGTCACAGCATCACGGTTACGCTTTAGATCACGGGATTTTGCTTCTATCCAATCACGCCATCATTTTTTTGGGTGGGTAGTTCAAAATTGTATTTCTCTCCTTAACTGTAAATGCGAACATTTTGCCTTTTGCGGCTCAATCTGCGCTGCAAACGAGCCGTATTGTGTGATGACAGTGACGGTATCACAGAAGGAGCAGGAGGACGTTGAGTCTGTAGCTAATTTCGAGAGAAATTCAATCGGACATCGCTGTGTTCATGGAGGATTACCGTTTCATGGAGGATCGTCGTACTGGGTTGTGTTGCTTTGGTAAAGAAACCTCGTCATGACGCGGTCTGTGGAGCGGATCGACTCTCCTCATCGAGTGCACGCTGACAATACAGCATGATGGCAGCCGAGAACTGACACGCACGTTTTATTATTTTGGAAAAATCATTTGAAATTGAGCGGGAAGTGATCGTGACATCACATATTTTGACAATCTGCGCAGATGTAACCATGTTGTGTGAATGTAGGCTATTCAGTTATTCGCTGTCGTCTTTGTTATTATTTTTGCGTTGCTTTTTTTCACCAGTCGACTCGGCAGGATGGCGCCCATAAGATACATGGAGGAAGGCTTGAGCTGTGTTAATCACATTTAAAGTAAGGTGGGTGCTTTTGTGTTGTTGCTGTTTGTTTGTGTTGTTTTGTTTTACAAATATCAATCCTACAGATTTAACATGAAGTTACTAAAGCTATTATCACTACCTGCAACTATAACTATTATTATTATTATTATTATAGTATACTATACTGCTATCTTTAAGAACTATCATAGTTGCATGTATAGGATATATTATAGCCTATACATAATATACACAGGGGATATAACCCAGATTACAGCCATAGGTTACAGCCTATATTTAGGCATGTTGTAGCCTAAATACGTGCCTTTGTGGCTTACCTAAAGGAAAAGTAAACATGTTGTGTATTCGATTAAATCCAGAATCTTCCTCAGATCACATGACAATCAGGTCTGTGAGATGGGGCTCTAACAACACGTTGCTTTTTTTGTTTCTTTATAATTATAATCTATAATGCCTCAAACTAAATCAAAACGAAAAATGGCAGTCTCACAGAGGTGGCAGATAAGTGTCTCAGCTCTGGATTGTTAACTAAAACAACTTTAAGGCCTAGGCCTATATGACTGAAAGTAATTAATATATTTGAATTTAGAGTTAAAATGCAGATTATAGGGTTAGATGGATTTATTGTTCCTCTGGATGCTGATTGAACACTGAAAGCAGTATCACCGGTTTCCATGCAAAATGCATCTCAGCAAATTCTTGCAGGAGGGGGTTTGCTAAAAGTAAAATAACCTTCCAGTTTCTAGTCCTCATCAATCAATATTGCAAAATGATTTGAAATTAAATTAATCATTTTGCATAGCCTACGTGATAACCATCAAACTCATTTGAATACTTTAAAGTATATGTTTTTACAATGCCAGACTCAGACTCAGATCAAGCCCATATGTGGTGTGATGGGAGGGAGGTGCTTATGAGCTATATTTCTTCAGGCTCCCATTTTCGCATCACAGTATTCGTCCACACAGCCTGTTAGAAACCTTGACTTCTATCTGTTTCTATGTTTTTGTTCTTTTACAAGAATGGCTGACGCCCTCTGCAATGCCTCTGCCAAAGGAAATTTACAGGAAGTGTTGTTTTTGCTGCAAAATGGAGCAGATGTTAATGCCTTTAATAAATACAACAGGACTGCCCTGCAGGTTAGTAAAAATCACTTTCAAATGAATTTGTGTCGAAGTAAACTTGGGAAAATGTGTTGTGGTCAGTTTTGTTGATTGTAGTGTTACTATCAGCCTGCTTGACTTGTTGTATAGTACAGAATATAAGGCATAATCATATTTATCTTCAAATATCCAGCAGATTTTGTTCATCATTATATAAAATAAAATCGTCTAAATAGATATAAGTACTTTCATAATAAGAAATCTGTGGACAACTGGCAGAGAGGAGTTTGGACTATCTGATCTAAATACACTAAGTCAATATAGCTAAATATTCTAACTGAATCGTTTTAAAATTCATAGATCTGCTTTTATTAATTATTTCAAGCCAGGTTATCATAAATACATGTATTAATATTAATAAATCTGTGCTTTTTATGAAAAAAAAAAAGATGTCCTTTGTGTCACTATCAGTTCAACAATTTGATGTTTAATTCCAGCATACAGATTTTGAACTTGATCCTTAGAAAAAAAACTTTCTCAGGGAGGCCTATAATAAAGAATAAGCCAGTTTCAGTAAAGTTATATTAGAAGAAATGCATGCTTGAAATGAAGGTCACTAGCAGCCTAGAGTGTGAGGAAGGAGAAACAAAATGGTGGTGATCAGGAAACTGGTGAGTGAGGCCTTGTCCACAATCATGCCTGTTCCTGCTCGAAACTTTAACACGCCCAGATTGTTTTTGAGATAGTTATATAAAATACTGGTGGTGCTACTGTCCCTTCTAAAAGGCTTAAAAAGTGATAATAATTCAGTTATGATAATAATAATAATGCTTTTAACATTATCAATGGAGTGGAGTCATTGTATTCTCATCCTGCATCTCTCATATGCAGCTCTAATTTTGTTTAAAGTTGTTATTTAAAAAGAAATATCATCCCTCTGAATAGGATTGTCTTTTTATTATGCATGCATATATATATATATATATATATAAAACTCTTAATAGGATATTATATATTCTTAGGCAGATTTATTTTTCTTCTGTTCACTCAATATGCATTGAAAAAAATAAACTATTAACATTAACATGCTAATTATATATATATATATATATATATATATATATATATATATATATGTATAAAACTCTTAATAGGATATTATATATTCTTAGGCAGGTGTGGAAAAAATGCCTAGAAGAATTGATGCTGGTTTGAAGGCAAAGAGTGGTCACACCAAATATTGATTTGATTTAGATTTATTTTTCTTCTGTTCACTCAATATGCATTGAAAATAGTAAACTATTAACATGCTAATTATATATATATATATATATATATATATAAATATATATATATATATATATATATATATATATATGTATATATATATATATATATATATATATATATATATATATATATATATATGTATATATATATATATATATATATATATATATATATATATATATATATATATATATGTATAAAACTCTTAATAGGATATTATATATTCTTAGGCAGGTGTGAAAAAATGCCTAGAAGAATTGTTGCTGGTTTGAAGGCAAAGAGTGGTCACACCAAATATTGATTTGATTTAGATTTATTTTTCTTCTGTTCACTCAATATGCATTGAAAAAAATAAACTATTAACATTAACATGCTAATATATATATATATATATATATATATATATATATATATATATATATATATATATTTACACACACTATTATTATTATTATTATTATTATTATTATATAATTATTATTATTATTAGTATAGTATAGTTTTATACTCTATATTTTTGTAGCAGTGGCATTCACCTTGATTTCTCATCCCTCCATCAGGTGGTGATGTTAGGGAACGCCGCCGTGATGGAGGCGCTCCTCTCGGCGGGGGCTGACCCAAACCTGCCCGACCCGGCCATGAGTCTCCGCCTCACCGTGACGCACGACGCCGCGCGCGAGGGATTCATAGATTCTGTGCGCGTTCTGATGGACCACGGGGCAGATATAAACCTTACGGACGCGAAAGGTAACCTGCCGCTGCACCTGGCCGCGCGGGAGGGCCACCTGGATGTGATCCAGCTGCTGATTGGAAGCACCGCGAACCCCCAGACTCCCAACAGCATGGGTCACACGGCCGGGCAGCTCGCGCACCTCCACGGGAAGGCGGACGCTGCCCAATACATTGACAACTACTTGGGCCCACGTGAGTGGTCTGAATTATACGGTTTTTATTTCTTTCTTGCAATAAAACAGCTTCGTGCACACAGATGTCGTTCTTTTAAAGCTAACTAGGCATATGAATTCACTCTTTAAGCTTCACCGTAAAAAAAAAAAGTGGCATGGCAAGTTTTTCCCCCCAAAACTAATGAATATTGGCTAGTAGGCTACACCAACTTAGTATAAAGTATATATATAGTCTGTTACAATTAAAACCAGAATAAAACGTTAAATAAAAGTTGCGATCAATGATTGGCGAATAAACCTTTGATCTGTCAGCAGTATTAACGAGGAGCACAGTCTAAGAAAGTGGCCATATTTGCTCTCATAAGAGTATTAAATACCGTAATTAAGACAGAGCTTACATTCAGGCTTTGGTTACTCCATATCCATGGCCACAACCAATTAGCAGGTTAAAAAACCTACTGCATCTGCAAATTATTATTAGTGGTATTAACAGCCGCGACATGGGTAGAGTAGCTATGTTACAGGTTACAAAGGGCCTATGGTTGACCTTTATAAGGACATCAAGTACAATAATTTACTCTACTCACTGCCTTATATACCTACAATAGAAGTGATATATATTAAAAATGCATGTATTGTCACCATTAACCCCACCCCCCCAGTTATTGTGAAAATGATGCACTCCAGATGTGCAGAACACAAATAGCCTACTGTAAATACATAACGCTAACTGCAGCCTGACAGCTATAAACTGTCACAATCTTGCTTTAATAAAAATAATTTATGTTTAAGTGACTTGACATGCTGTACATTGTTATAATCATATAATGCTACATGGTGTTGTAGTGGTTAGCACTTGAGCCTCAGAGTCAAACTCAGAAACAAGAGTTTGCTCAGCGAGCGCTCCCTCCGCCTCTCGCCCACCGTTAGCTGGGATTGGCTGCATCCGCCCACGACCCGAGATCGCATGAGCGGTTAAGGATAATAATGAATGAATGAATGAATGAATGAATGACTCTCTATCTACTATAATGAGTATGCTTATATCGGCCTACAGAGTGTGACCTGAGGATTTGGATGTTAGTTGTTACTACAAGCCTAATGGCCAAGACACGAAAACATTGCTGCTACACACACACACCAAAAAAAAAAAAAAAAAAAAAAATCAGGCTCAGTATCACATTATTTATCTATCTATCTATCTATCTATCTATCTATCTATCTATCTATCTATCTATCTATCTTTCTAGCTATCTATCCATTCTTGCCTCTATGCATCTATTCTTGCTCGTTTCGTTTCGTTTTGTTATCATGAAATAACATGAAACTATTACATTATAACGTGAAACGTATTACGTTATAACGTGATACTGAGCCTTTTTTGTGTGTGTGGCAGCAATACGTTTCCTTACCAACAACTAATTTACAGTTGCCAGTGTTGTATCGGAGCAAAGGCACCTAATGAGGCGCACAATTTAGAAAATGTAGTGCCTCTGTCCATAAGACATACAATACATAACCAATAATAACCTTATTAGGCATTTATGTTTATGTCTTCATTTTTTAACGGCAGTGAACACTCTGTAGGCATGTATATCAATATAGTCTGAGCACATTATAGATCAGGAAAGCTATGAAACGGATTATTGAAATAGTGACTGTGAAATAGATAATTACACTCTGCACAACAAATATATATATGTGTGTGTGTGTGTGTGTGTGTGTGTGTGTGTGTGTGTGTGTGTGCGTAAACAAATGTTCACATTAAAATGTAATGCAATGCAATTAAATAAAACAGTAGGCTATACAGCTACTTTATACAAATAGGCCAAATAATTGGTGCGATTGAATGCTTAAGTGTACACGGTGTAAACTCTTATATGAATGATTTACAGTCGCACATCTCCAACAAACTTAAACAATGTTATTCTATAGTTTTATAATAAATAAAGTTATTTTTAGCTTAATAATAAGCTGTTCACGCCCAGGGGAATATGTTCCCCTACGTTCACCACCACCTTTTCACTCTCATTTTGAACTCACGATGAAAGACTTTCATTAACTTCAGTGAATCATTTAACTACCACCCTATTGACTGTGTGGTTATGGCCGCGTTTTCATGTTGTGATTTTGGATTCATAAAGGGTATAGATCTGAGAATACAAAATTTTCAAGATGGGCCAAATATCAGTAGAGCATGTTGATTTACAACACGGCCTGCTGTGCCGAAAAGCCTCTCTGTGTGAAAAGCAGAAGCTGCTGTGCAGCTGCGTATGAGCGGTTTGGCCTCTGCACAAGCCACGGAATCGAAAGTAAAAGTTTTCTTGATGCTGCTTCTAATGACACGCAGTGTCTGTGCTGTATCTGTGTTCTCTCTGTTCTTGTGATAATTATAGGGACTTACCAGTTAAGGGGAAAACTAACGCTGGTCCACATAACCATTAAGTGTTAAAGGCTTATTCAATGGTTAGATTATAGGCGTAGTTAGCAGGCGTATGACTATGAATCAATCAATCAAATAAACTTTATTTATATAGCGCTTTTCATACATATAAATGCAACTCAAAGTGCTTTGAATATGGTATTGCAACGGTTAAGAGCGTGAATATGAGTCAATGTCTCTGTAAGTGCCAAAAACTCTGAGGATGTTGGCTGTATAAACTGGTTTTGGCACACCTACTAAACTGGTTAGTTCTGCTTTAATTCCCAATGCTATTGTCATTGCTTCCACATCAGATTTTTTTGATGGCTGCTACCAAAATAATCGAGCTTTTTATTGTTGTCTAATATATTTTATTTTTGGCGCATGCTGCAGAAATACACACATTTTAAAAGTTAATCAGTGTCATCCTATATTATCGACGCCTCTATTTGTAGGCCAATATATTTGTATGGAGCTTCTGTGCAGAGTCATACAACATGATTACTTTAAATCTTAATTTATTTTTTAAATTCTAAAATAATTGTATGACGCTCTATTCAATGGTATTTTACTGATCTGCTTATATTTGATAAAGGCTGATAAATGAATGTTCTGTTAGCTAAACCAATGTCGTAAACAAATAGTTAAAAAAACAAGATCTTTTGCCTAGATACTGCCATAATAGCTGTTTTGATAGTGTGTTGGTCAGCTGATTTTACAGCATAACTCAGACATGAGCAGAACTACTGCCTAATTATCTCAGCCCAGAGCATGACCTTATGGTCACCTTTTACTATAATCCCTCTCTTGGCGATTCATATTATATGTATCTAAAAACCACACTGACAGGTTTCCATTAGATATAATAAATATTAAATAAATATTAAATATAGTCCTTGTTCTCTCTAAACTCCTCTCCTCTTTGTGTGGCTCATGAGCGTGTGTGTACGCGCATCTTGCCTGACTGCCTTTCAGTATTGTCAACGAGCTGCTGTAATAAACCCAGCAGCATTGCAGGATCATGGCATTGCACAATCTTAGTACGATGCATATTAATACAGTTTATAAAGTCAGTGGGCTCTCCTTTGTAGCGGGGTGTGGCAGTGTGGACCACTGCTACAGAGGCCGCGATTTCATTTCAACACCGTCCTCGACATTTTTCGCGAATGGTATCATTTTTGAAAAACCTTCACTTTTGCCAGGTGACATCTAGTGATGCGATGCTGCTGAAACATGTCTTTAAAGACACGAAACAATATTTAAAGTAGGTTAACAGATCCTTGGTTAACTCCATCAGTGAACAGGCCTGAGTAGCCTGAGTAGGAGGTGGCCAGAGTGTTTTAATAATCAAAAAAAGGAAAAGAAGAAGGAGGAGTCAACATATATAGAGTTTGGATTGGCTGGCCACTGTGAGGAGGAGGCACGGTGAGGCAGTGAGCGAGTCCGTCAACCTTTTATTATTAGGCTTTATTTATTAGGCCTATATTATATTTAAATATTTATATCATCTTATATTTGAGCATAGTGAGATTTTTTCCTGCAAGCATTTAGGTTTGTTTGGCTTTTTTTTTTTCACAAGTTGCATCTTCTTTTCTGTTGTTGTAATTCTTGTCTTTGTTTTATTGTAAATAAAAATAAATAACAAAATCATATTTTGTCATGACTTTTGGTATTTTTAAATAATAATATAATAATTTAAATGTATTATTTAATTCCATGGATCTCTGTGTCATGGTAAAATGTGTTTATTTCTCACATTGGCTATATTATTGCACTTATTTATTATTTTTTTAGTGTTTGTGTTTGCATAAAGATAAATCCATGAAATCAACTCTTTTAATTTTTTTCTCTCTCTCTCACAGACTAAAGGAAGGAGGAGGATGAAGAAGAAACTCGTTTTTGCTCCTGTATTTCTTATCATGTATTTTTGCTAATACTTTAACATTTGTATCTTATAATTTCTCAAATTCTTTGTTATGTTGCTGGAGTGGCTTAATAAATCAGCTTCAATTAGAAAAAAGTGTGTGAACTGTTTACACACATATCCATATTTGCATATGCAGCTTGAAGCGAAAGGACAGCCCAAACACATATTATTCATTTAAAATAAATGCTAATTTACAATATGGTTCAGAGTAATGATTGGTTATACATGTTTTTATATATATATTTAATATATTCTCATATTGCCATAGATCAGATAAAGTGACAGTAAGTACATCAGACTTCATGTAAAAACTTACATGCCTGAGTTGTGTTCAAAATGTGAAATTGTTTCCAAATTCATAATTTGATCCATTTATCTAAAATGCAGCAAATTGCACCACCACTGACTGACTATCAAAACAATCCATCATATAAATCTATAAAGCAGTAATATTTTTGAAGATTACAATGTGTAGGTAATAACAATGTGTCAAAGAAGCACTAATTCAACTAATATTGTTTGTAAAGATGTTGCATTTTGGTTAAACCTAAATTAGTTTTGTAATTCTACTTTGTCTAATAATAATTTCAGGAAATCTCTATGCGACAATATTTTACTGATCTGCTTATATTTGAAAAGGCTGATAAATTAATGTTCTGATTAGCTAAACCAATGTCATAAACAAATGCTTAAAAAAATTACATATATATATACAATTTACATATATATATATTATATATATATATAATATATATATATATGTAAATATATATATATATATATGTAAATATATATATTATATATATATATATATATATATGTAAATATATATATATATATATATATATATATATATATATATATATATATTGCAGCCCAGCTCTATTGTCTCGACACATTGCTACTAACTGTTTGGATTTGGTGTTGAACAGCTTTTTTAACATTCACAAACATAACTCAGACATGACCAGAACTACTGTTTTATCTTTTCAGCTCAGAACATGACCTTATGCATGGACGTGGCGATCCACATTATATGCTTGTATTTTAAAAGGCACACGGAAAGGCTACCATTAAAGAGTCCTTTAGAGTTTTCTGTAAACTCCTCTCTGTGTGGCTCGTGAGCATGTGTGTACGCGCACCCTTCCTGCCTTTCACTATTGTCAATGAACTGCTTAAAAAACCAGTACTGCAGCATGATATGAATGCACAATGTTAGTACACTGCTCATTAATAAAGTTAGTAAATTCAGTGGGCTATCCTTGTAATAACAACCCTTTCACTCCTCTCTCTTCCTCCCCCTGCTGTTAGATTAATGTGAATGTAAAAAATATTGCCAAAGCACGACATAATAAAAAGCAGACATATAGCCCTGTGTGTTTCCATTTTAATCAGTGTGTAGATGTCAATATTTCACAGTTTAAAGTCTTCTGATAATTAATAGTCAAATTATAATTAAGACAAAAGTGACATTAAAGTGCGTGTGTGTGTGGATATATCACTTACTTTGTTTTAGATGATTTCACAGTTGTAAATGTAAACAATCCAAATGTGTTAATTTCCTGTTGAGGTGGAAAGATGAACGTCAGCTGACAGGAAGTTAACATTGATCAAGATGTTAATGCATGGGCCCAGTTCCATTGAAATGATCTATAAGATTATTTTTCCTCCCCAACTACATTATACCACAGATTTTGAGTTTTGCTGTTTAAATTGAGCATTTGAAAAATCCAGTGCTAATATACACTCCTGAGCTGCTGGGCACAGGTGAATAAGAGCAGAAGGAAAATGGAGGAATATGGATTTGAGGAGTGATACCTTCAAGTTTACCTATATAAATAACTTAATATAACAAAAATCAATCGGGCAACATGACCACTGGAGGATTTGGTAGAGAAATGAGTCAGGTTTTTTTGCTTGCAATGTAAAAGAAGATAATGATGTAATACTAAACTAGAAGGAATACATCAGTGCCAACCATTTCATGAAAAAATGCTCCAGAGACAGGCCAATTTTTAGAGAGGGAAAAACTTACAACAACATAACATATAACATATGTTATGTTGTCTAACATATGGCCATTTTCAAAGCAGCCCTCAGGCCTTTGACAACATGATATCTGGATGAAAATGGGCTCCATCTGTACCCACGAGTCTCCTTATACATACATACCTGCTTCATGCTGATAACATGCAGTTCAAGGCAAAAACCAGTGTTTCTCATGCGTAACAATGTGTTATTTTTGCCTACTGTAATTGAATATCCCCTTGGAATTTGGTGTCAGTGGAAAGCGGAGACTCATGAGGATTCAAGGAGCCAAATTTAATTTATGTTTGATGCAGTTTTTCCCCAGAGTAACATTATTTTGTAGTGAGACCATTTTAATTTATGCCTGAGCCCCTGTACCAACTGACCTGTTGTGACTTCCAGGATAATCAGAGCTTCATGATGGCTTTCCTCGATATAATGACAATAAGAGGGTTTCTCAGCAGTTTCCAGAACACCATCCAATCGCTGAAAATACAGAAATTTCCAAATAGTTTGAAGTTTGTGCAACCAGATTACAGCATGGATTCTTCTATGGTGTTCCTCAAAGTCATGGTGTATTAATGTGGTATTCTGGAGTCATATTTGACAATTTTTAGTATTTTTTGACTCAGAAAATGAATTGTCTTACAAATAGAGCCCGACAGATATTATAGGCAAATATTGGCCTATCAAAGGCATATTGTTATAAGTCAATATGCTGCTGATATCCAAAGCCCTTTTTTCTCTATAATGCAACAGAACTACTCTGGCTAACAATGTAATACATTGCTTATTTAATGTATTTTACATATTATTTAATAAAGTTTGATGTTTTAGAAAGTAGCTCTCTGGATACAGTTGCAGAGTGTAAAAATTGGTGCCCAATCCACATAAAAAAGGTCTACTTTACCATATCAGTTATCTCTGAATTCCCCCCTCTAAAATCAGTATCTGCATCAGCCTAAAAAATCCCATATCAGTCTGGTTACAAATAGTGTCAACCCAAAATATGCTGCTACAATTTATGGGACATAATTGATCCTGAAAATGGACTCATATATTGATATCATACTGTTCTAAACCCTTATTCACTTCAAAAATCATTTAAATTAATTGATTAATTTATTGTTATAACAGATTCATGAACCAGAACATATTGACACACTTGCTGTGTTGCATCTCAAATCAATCTTCAGGTTCCCAGCGTTTAGCTACTTCTATGTGGCATCTAAAAAAACGACATTCTTCCCTTTTTAGATAGAGGAAATAAACCACACCCACTGGCAGTTATGTTCTGTTGCAATGTCTATTTATTATTTGCCGGTAGTACATAGCATATGCATATTTAGGCTTACAAACAATAAAAGGTCTAACAAGCATCCATACACAAACATACAGCACACTTACCCCATTCACACATGAGCTAATCTTGATTTTCAATCCTGTACTTAAAGCAGAAAATCCAAAAAACAGCACTCACTTCATCTTGAAAAAGTGGGCATTTTTAAATTAACAAGTCTCCCTCCCGAGATTCAATGTCAAAGCCAAAGCTCTATCTGGCTCATGAATAAGAAACATTTTGTGCAGCTGTTTCCTTTCTAGCAAACGACCGCTGAGTCATTTTCTGGGGATATGAACACATATTCTATCTCCGAACTGTTAGCAAATTCCTGGAAATCTATTTGGGTGTCATAGATTAACCACCTAATAGAGCGTAAATGAAGCAGCTCCACAAAGTGCCACACTAATCCATACACATGCAGCTTGGGAGAATGCGACACAATGGCATGGTTTAAGCTTGTTCATCCCTACACACTGCCAGTCCCACCCAGCCTTCAAAAAGGCCCGTTTTATCCAAACAGTCATCCGCTGTACCGCAGGGATAAAAGCAGTGGAAACCGCAGCATTCGCTGTGTAAACTGTCTCTGTATCACTCCCCTTTTTCTCTCTTACATTTAACTAAACTCTGCTCCACATTTTAGCAGCTGATACCAACCTTCACTCATGTGTAACCTAAGGCCATGAAGCTCCACCTCACTGATGGAGGACAATGTACAACACAAAGAAAAGTACTGTGCAAAAACTAAGGTGCCAACTGCCAACTCCAACCCCCACCCAATCTTTCTCAAACATACACACAATGGCAATAAAGCCTAACACAAACACACACGCACACACAGATCACTAAAGGCATGTTTTCAGACTGTGTTGGATCTGTATCATGCCCGCTATGCTGAGGGAATTCAAATGATTTTTCCATTTCCTGCATAAGTCAAAGATTTACCGACTCACTCGCATGCCAAAGTTGGCAGGGAGAAGAGCAAGTATAAGTGAATAATTGTTTTTTCTTGTGCTTAAATAGTAAACTGGGTGACTTGGGCGAGAGGTAATTTAAAATGAGGCGAGGAGATCATTTACATTGAGGCCTCGTTATGTGAGAAAGAGAAGAAACTTCTGAACTGAGAACACGCAGTCAGCAATGTGTAACAGCCGATTTTGACAACATTACGTAAGGAGGCATCTTCAGTCATATTCACTGACACACAACTCATAACCACAGTCTCCATCACCAGCTTCCTGATGGTGGTACCAGTCAGCGTTAACCGTTTCACCTGTTTACGTCTGGCTCCATGAATATGCTGGCCACAGGACAGGATGCTGAATGAGAGGATAACAATGTTTCACAAACACATTGAATGAGCCCAACATTCTATTTGTTTTTAATTCAGTCCTGAATCCGTCCCCAGACTTTGATAATTTGGACAAAACCAGGGTGCCAAGCTTGGCATTAGTTCATTCAGTAGTTTGGTTAAAGTGATAGTTCAGTTTTATTGAAGTGGGGTTGCAACAACAAAAGGTATGTTAGCTATCTAAAAAAAAATCTGTTTATGTTAGGGAACTGACATTTCCTCTCTCTTTCCTTTCCGCTCTCTTAAAAGCCACCAGACACTGTTCACAATGACAGTATTTCTACCTCGCAGAGAGTTGCTATTCTACCACTACATCAATTGTTTAGTTTGTTTGTTGTTTTAAAGGGTGAGTTCAGATTCACCAAACTCACTTTATAACACAGTCACACAAGAGCAAGCAAACAAACTAAATGATCGAGGCAGCAGACCAGAAACGCCTGTATTCTGACAGGTAAAATTACTGTTATTGTCAATGAAGTTTTGTGGCTTTGATGAGAGCATGAAACAGTTTCAGTTCCCCATGGCAACGTAAATCGCTAAAAATATTCTAAATATAGCACACACCTTAAACTGATGTTAATCTACAGTACAGGCCAAAAGTTTGGACACACCCATCTCATTCAATGTTTTTTTCTTTATTTTCATGACTATTTACATTGTAGATTCTCACTGAAGGCATCAAAACTATGAATAAACACATATGGAATTATGTACTTAACAAAAAAAGTGTGAAATAACTGAAAACATGTCTTGTATTTTAGATTCCTCAAAGTAACCACCCTTTGCTTACTAGATTATAAGACATGTTTTCAGTTATTTCACACTTTTTTGTTAAGTACATAATTCCACATGTGTTCATTAATAGTTTTGATGAATTTACAATGTCAATAGTCATGAAAATAAAGGAAAAACATTGAATGAGAAGGTGTGTCCAAACTTTTGGCCTGTACTGTATATAGGTGGGTCTTTTTAAAGTGGCTAAATGTGTTGTGCCACTGCCCCCTTTCCTCTGCCTGCTTCCTAAAACTGGGGGCAGCCGACCAACATATACTGTAAGTAATACACCGACTATGGCAAGCGCTTCATAGAACCTCACTTCAATAAATCCAAGCTATCACTTTAATGTCACCAAAGTCTTTAATGTTTCCATTTCTGGTCCACAGAGACAGTAGATTTCATTACAAACCTTTGAAATGGTAATGCAAATGTAGGTATTACTTCACTTTGACATAATTGCTCAATGCATATGGTCAACTCTTGTCAACAGTCTGATTAAGAAGTGCAAATATCTCCGATTTGTATAATTGGTTGGTTAACTGGTCTACTTGTGCTAGGGCCAATAATCTGAGATCTCACTGTGATTGAGAAAGTGGTGAGGAGTCAATAGCTTCACAGCAACAGTTTACCAGCTATCCATCACATTAGTGACTAAATCACCCACTGTATTTCATTTTACCATACCTGTGTTGTTGGTAAAAACTGGTTTGATGAAGCCCTTATGCTGAACGACAAAACAAACACAGAACAGACTTCACAAAGCCACGGGACGATCAATTAATCCACTGACCAATCTTATTTTTCTGATAAAAGATCTATACAAGCAGACAACTCCACTAAGGGCCAGTGGAGGCCTGTGATGTGTCTGCAGAATATATCTTAGTCCAGCAAGAGTTGATGTCCAGCTCTAGTAGTCTTTCAGTCACATATCTGCATCGGTAGCTGTTTTTGCAGCAGATATGTCTCTGCAACAAGCTTTGCAATGAGATCTTCTGAAAGGTGTTTTTTTTTCCTCCTCTCTTGTTACGTGTCTTAACAGTAATCAGGCTTCAGCAGTCCAACAAACACAATCTGCAGCCAGTCAGTCCTTCCTCCTGTATTGTTCATTTCAATGATGGGGAGTAAATAAAGGAAGTGTTTGACTTGGAGCAGCTGTGTGTGTATTCACAATAAAAGTGATTTCTTAATCATATCAGTTGATCGTCATCCACCCCCCCTTCACTTCCCTTTACACCTGTTAGCTCACATTCCCCATCGTCAGCTCACATTTTACTCCTCTTCTCTGTCCAGCTCCTTCCTGTTTGTCCTTAACACCCAAACTCTGGTCATTCCTCCAATCCTGTCCAGCAGGCCAACTGGGGAAATTGTGTGACACACACATACATACACACATGCATGCTCATACATACACGCATACAAGGTTCATCCTAAATCTTTCACATCCTCACTGTTTTATACCACCACCTTACTAATCCAGGATACAGGTTAGCAAGATGGTATTTGTGTGTTCACTTGTGTGCATATTTTATGTGTGTTTCCAGTCTGCTCCACAGGTGTATGTGGGCATGTGTGTGCGTCATTGTGTGTCAGTTGGTCTCATAGGAAGAAAGCAGCGCGGCGTCCACGGGCTCCATGCAGGAGGGGCAGGTGAAGGATCTCATCAGCCAGTCGTCTATACAGTCCATGTGGTAGATGTGCATGCAGGGCAGGAACCGGATGGGGTCTCCGTACACAAAGTCCATCATACAGATGACGCACCTGTGCACATGAACAGTCACATTTAGTTCGGGGCTAGATATGAACAGCATAGAAATGAAGGAAATAAATGGTGTTCAATAAAAAGTACACACTATATTTTGCAGTGTTAGTTGACACTACATAGACCTAAACAATTTGCACTTATTTGCATTATTTAGTGCATTTCTACAAGCATTATTTAGTGCACTCCTACAAGAACTCTCCAAAGGCACAGTAGTAGTAATAGTAGTAATAGTACAGGCACACTTATAATGGCAAAGTTTTCACATGTCATCATTTCATATTCATACAAATACCTGGTTAAACACAGATCATTGCACTGAAGCAGAATCTTTTAGCTATGTTAGTGTGTCTCAATCCCACTGCTACGTCTGACTGAGCATTTCTACTCACTCTCTGATCTTCTTCTCAGAGCCATCTCGTCCTGGGTCGTACACTCCCTTAGGGAGGTGCTGGATGAGCCCGATTCGCTGGGCGATTCGAACCTGCTCCTCTTCTGTCAGCTGAGTGGCCAGTCGGGCTTGGCTGGGTGTTGGGTGGTAGACAGGCACATGGATCTGCTCCTGCACAAAGAGAAAGAAGGCCTTGTTAAGAAAGCTGCACTAAAGATCTGTCAAGATCCCTCTTCCACTTCATGCCGACACCTCACTAGCACACATATTTCTATTTTCTTGCTGCTGTTCAATAAATCCCTCTCCACCTCTCTATGTCAAAAAACAAAAAGCAGAAGAGGCTGTTCTTGTTTATCACTTTCGGGGGAAGTCAAGTCAGGTCGAGCAGTTAAACCACAAGCTTATGAAACTTTCTTTTGATTATGGAATCAACATGAACTGGGAAATGAGTGTTCATTTGAATAAGGATTGAATGAATAATGTCCCAACCTGCCAGGCAGTATAATTATGGCAGGCATCCGTATGGATTAGGATTTCACTTTGAAAGGTACTCAGTTGACTGTAAGAGTTTCACAATCCAACACACAATATGTAATTATCCCCCTGAAAAAGGAGGCGTTCAGGGCTGAATTTCCCACAATAACAACATTTTTTAAATGTTTTAGTAACTGATGGAATTAGTGGTCCATTACAAGCCAAATATTTCTGGGCATGTTGTGACATTATGATCACAGGCAGTAGATGGTAGTATTTCCCACGCCTTGTTCAAACAGCCGCTGCAGCAGAGAGCTTCACAGCCGTTTTTGCATGCCTTGGCTGGAGAACAGAAACATTTTCAAACTGGTAAATGATTAAAAATAAATTTAACTATGTAGCTTCATTAATGGTGTCATACAGATTTAAATGATTTAATGGCATTAATCTAACAATTCACTTGTCTTTGATTTAGCCACCACAGGACAGAAGTCTTCAGTATAAAATGTAATGACAGAGCGGTTCTCCTGGAAGTCCACACTCCGTTGTCAGTTTAAACCAAACCAAAACTGAACATGAACATGTCTTTTATTAGGTTGTCAGAAATCTTTTACATGTTGGTGCGCAAAACCACACGTAGGAGTTGAAAGTGTAACGAAAGCAACATCAAATCAAAATGACAAACAGGGTTTCAGTATCAGGGTGTAATGAGTCGTTTTCCTATCACACCCCAATCTGTTTCCGTATATTACATAGCAAGTATGTAATGTGTAGTATGTATGTATTTTCTTCAAAAGGAAGTAAGTCAAACTTAAAGTCTCCATTCAAACACATTTGAAAAGTATGTAAAATACCAGATAAAGACTGCTTTAGCCGGCTATCTGTTGTGTCTTTTGATTCATTTTAATGTTAACATACTTTATGCAGTAGCAAACAGTTTACATAAATTCATTGGAGAATAGACTGATAAAATCTGCTGAAGTCTGACATATTAAATATCCCGCCACAATGTCCAAGGTCAAGGTCACGTTTATTTGTGGAGCACCTTATACACAACCAAGGTCGACCAAAGTGGTTCACATAAATGAATAACAAAAAATCCAAAAGATACATAAATTAATAATAATCAATCAAAGATAAAATTAAAAAAGACAATTACATCAAGTAATATATGATTTGAGATATACAATACAGCACACAAAAACAATTTTCTTCTCACACAGGTTTGAAAGCCTAGGAGAAAAAGTGAGTTTTAAGAGAAGATTTAAAAATGTCTAATGTCTCTGACGACCAGATATGCAGCGGTAAACTGTTCCACAGCTTAGGGGCCACTGCAAAAGATTAATCGCCTTTAGTTTTTAGCTGCATTGATGCACATCCAGGTAGGACTCATTTGCAGACCTCAGAGCTCTGGTCAGTCTGTGAACATGTATAAGTTCAGCTAAATACGCTGGGGCACTCCGTTAAAAATTTTAAAAACAAACATCAGGATCTTAATATCAATTCCGAAATGGACAGGAAGCCAGTGCAGAGAGGCCAGAACTGGGGATATGGGTTCCCGTTTCTTTGTGCCTGTTAAAAGACGAGCAGCAGCATTTTGCACAAGTTGTAGGCGTCGCAATGAACGCTGGTCTAAACCTACATACAACAAGTTGCAAAAATCTAGTTTTGAGGAAATGAAAGCATGAATAACCTTCTCCAGGTCACTAGGAGAGAGGTATGGTTTTACCCTGGCCAAAAGTTGCAGCTGGAAAAAGGCACTTTTGAACACATAGCCAATTTGCCTGTCAAATTTAAACTCACTGTTGAAAAAGACACCAATATTAATGACAAAGCAGTTTTTTGAACCCAGTGGGGAGGGCAAACACAATGACTTCTGTCTTGCTGTTTAGATTTTTGGAAGCTAAGGCTCATCCAAGTATTGATGTCAGTTATACAGGCAAGTAGAGTTTATACAGAGTCTTTGCAATTCATATGTAAGGGGAGAAAAATCTGCACATCATCAGCGTAACAATGAAAAGACACATTATGTTTGCAGAGAATGGATCCAAGGGGCAACATGTACAGTGAAAACAGTAAAGGGCCTAGAATAGCCCCTTGTCCAGTGAAATTTAAATCCTTCTAAGCTACATGCTTCTCTGCTGCAAAAAAGCACAAGTAAAATTGGTTTGTTTCCAAAGTTTTTACCAATTTTGTTTTATCCAGTGAAAAAAAGGCCTATAGAAAATGGTAATGCCTTGATTTAAAATTGGCAGCAGCACTTCATGTTGTTAAGAGCCAAATACAAAATACAAAAAAAGAAATAAACCCCACCTCATCTCCATGCTTTGTGGGTATGACTGTGATGTATATATTTATTTTGTAAAATAGCACTATTATGCATGCAAGTCATTTGATGGAATTTATTTTTTTGGGAATATAATATTTACAAAAATAGCTACCTTTCAATACCAAATGTATATCAATATATATATCATTTTTCAAGACACATGGACTGGTACCATTTCTTTGACTGATATATTTTTTAATGAGGCATATGTGTTTTTTAATATCTGTCTCCTATGGACCCTGAGTCTTGAATAAAATTTGATTGATTGATTGATTGATATGCATCTTCTTTTCTAGGCACAATTTTCGATTTACTTCACTCTCTCTCTCTTTGCGGTCTATGACTGTGCACCTTCCTTCCTTCCCTTCCCTCCCTCCCTCCCCCTATTTTCAAAACACTCACTACACTTTTGTGGTGTGTTACCACTTCCCTCTCTCCCTCTGCACTTCAGCCCACCTTCTTCTCTCCTCTTACAGTGTGGCAAACCTTCATGTCAGACAACTGAAAGGATCCAACAGCCAGGTCGTGGATTAGGCTAAGCTCACTCTAATGCCATTAAGTGAGCTCCTTCGTTAACCACCTGTATTTCCACACTCAGACGACCTTTTGACACAAACACCATACACTTGAATGAATGCAGCTGCAGCAGGAGAGGAACCTATCTGCACACTTTAGCAACATTTATCAGACAACCTTGTGACACTGACCTCCCTGCACAACATAGCAGGTGAAGTAACTACTGAGCTAATAGTCGGTGTTAGGCCGAGCAGTAGGCGCACTCAAGTCACTCTCCATTTCCTGCTTTCTTTAAGCCCAACAATAGCAGATGGGGGTTATAAAATTCTTTAGAGACAAATGAAAAAAAGGAAGGGTTGAGGCTACAAATAACATATTTTCCTTTCTGTTGTGAGAATAAGAACTCCACCAAAACTAACATTTCTCCTTTAATGGGCAAATATTTTTTTAAATGTTTAAAATGTGACTTAATTTAGAGTGATTTTATCCATCCAAATGGATTGCATAAGAAACACCACTTTTGTATAATCCAAAAAATACTCTATTGGGATGAGTTGCATCGTGGGAAATGCAGTATCCAGTGTTTTTGGAGCTTGATCCATACTAGGGAGTGGGACTAACAGCCAGGATATCTGTGCCCTTGTTGTGATCTAGACTATGGGATCATCAAGATAGTTAAGTTGCAATACCATTTAATTGTAATTTTAGAAATTTTGCAATATGCTGAGAATTGCAATAACATATTTTACCACAAGAAAAAAGAAAACTTCATCGCCTTCAGTTGAGCAGGACTGTCAAGTAGACAGACTGACCAACACTGTCATGAATGTTACATGCACCTGACAAACTAAACTGCTCCTATTACAGTCTACACAGTCCAACTAAACTGAATGCAAACGTGTGGAATAGTACAAAAAAAAAGTTATGCAGTTCTTCAGCAACTTGGGAATTTAAAAGTTAATCGCTATTCATGTAAAATTATATAAAATAAAATCAACTCAGCCCCATCTTGTTGACTGAAAATGCAATTGATTTTATTAAATCACCAAAACCAAAATGTTTCATTTCTATTTGATATATGAATAATTCTAACTTTGACTGCTGGAGTACCTGTCAAAAACCTTGTTCACAGCGACAATGAAGCAGAGTTTTGTAAATGTGAATATATTATCTCCCTAAATGAAGTCAGAGGACATGCCACTAGCACTATTTAGCAGACAGATATTACCTGAAAAAAATATAATTTTGTAATTTGTCATCATCAAATCAAATCACCATAATAATACATTCATTTTTAAATTAATAAATCAATTAAATGTATTTATTTATCATTTTAAAAACTATCTTTTTCAGTTAAATGGTTTTCATAGCAAGCCTGCACAACAAAAATTACAGAGCAAGCTAGCAGTGAGCCTCTCAGCTCCACAGCATTTTAAGGCATGAGTTGGCATAATTTTAGTAGTTGAGGCTATCTGCTGCTTCCCTGACAGCCACTCCTCGCCCGTGTCAAAAAGAGACGGCAGCCAGGCAGCAGGAATAAAAGCTACAGACAGGGCCTCAGAGGGGGGCAGCAGCTGTACCCTGTGTGTGTGTGTGTGTGTTCGGCTGGTTAACTGTGCAGCGGTCAGCAGGGTTATTGTTGTCTTTTGCCCCTCCATTCCTTCACACACGTCAGCCTTCATACATGGCGTGACATCTGTTCATTATGTGACCTCAGGTTGACCAGGAGGAAAACAATCACAGAGATAGAGAGCGAGACAGAGGGAGTAGACAGGGGTGAGAGGAGGACTAAGGGGGGAGCCAAAGTACAGGACCTGGTTTTCTCTGCCAAGCATGCTGAGCCAGGCACACAGCAACAGAAACTGTCTGCCTGTCAGGCCCAGGCTGCAAATGTTAGGGAGGAAGGTGAAGATTGCAGACAACAAGGAATGGGAGTAGACACACGGAGTGAAAGTGAAAAAAATACTTTGCCATCGCTCTTCAATCATCCATCACTAATTGAAAGAAATTCTGAAAAACAAGAGTGGGAAAATGAAAGATAGAGGCACTCTCAGCCCACAAGTTCCATAACAGGCAACAGCTTCAGCTAGAGCACACACACACAGCCCAGATTTTCCCCCACTGATGGAAATGGGTTTGAACCAGACAAGCCACTTTTACTTCTAAGATCACTGGTTCAATTATCATGCCATGTTGCTGCTGGTTTTGGTATTTGTGCATAGATCTCCTAGCTTTTCACACTTCATATTGTAAGGATAGCCCTGGGCTAAAGTCAGAGTTAGCCCATTTTGTAATATCCCTGATTGTGCCAGTGTGAAAGCTTTCTTATGCCGTGTTACCTCTGCATGGTGTGGCTCTTTTAGAAATAACATAAAAATACAAAAAGGAAATGCACCTCCATGCAAATCCTCCTAACCCCAATCATATCCAGTAGAGCTTAGGATGTGCAACCTAAGCAGTGTCAATATGCACTTAAGTGGAAGAAACACCAGAAACATGAAGCGTTAGCTGCCTCTGAAATCTTAGCCTTTGTTCTGGGGACTGCAGAGTAACAAAATCTTCAACAAGCTATCTTTGAATAAGACCTGCAGACACCTGCACACAGTGCAGGCAAGCATGCTGCCAGTACACAGACAACAATGGGAGGAGGAGAAGAATAGACATTAGCATCACAGGATGTGTTTGTGTTGATGTGATAATGGAACAGGCTCAAGGGGTGACGATAACAGTATCGCATTACTTCATCAGGCCGGTAAAATACAGGATGTTGAGGGTGTTTCTGTCAGCTTAAGAGTATTAACCCTGGTATTTACACATAACACATGATGAAGCTCACACAAAGCCTTCACTGTAGCCTCACAGTGTATGGTGAAAGGGGAAAAGTGCATATGGGGAAAACGTAAATATTAAAAGGTAAGTATATATATTTATATAAGCTCATAATTATTCCAGGCATGAGTCAATATAAAAAATGATCCGGGGAGTTATGACAGTGTGTACCAAGTTATATAGACTCCTAACAGCCTTTCACTTAGTTATGCCACTGTAACATAATAACTAAAACAACCCTGGCCCCTCTGATAAGAGCCAGGACTGCCAACTGTCAGTCAAAGGAAGATGAGAACTAAACTGTCTTGGAGAGAAAAAAAAAAAAAGAGTTATTTGAGTCCTGAACCTTGGGGTGTGTGTTCAGCAACAGCGACCCTTATGTGGCTGTGCGTCAGCTGAAGCCCACAGACTATGTCACTGACCTGCAGTACAATGGTTTGTTTGTCAGCATTGCCTCCTCCACACCCCCAATGTTTCTGCTACCATATTAGGTCAAGACAGTAGATAATCTGTCACAATCGCCTTCTTGAAGAGGTGTATCACTGCCTTATAAGGCTAAAAACCAACACTATATCTGATTAAAGTGGTAGTGATGCCCGTGGTGGAGCCAGTGGCACTGAAGTTGGACTCATCTGCCTGATAGACTACTGTTATCTGTGAGGAAGTAACACTCTTTTCCTGCCTTACCTGATTATAGCATGTCATATAAGAATGGCCATTTGAATGGAGACTTGGGACAGGACATTTTCTTCAAACTTATTACAACAGTAGGGCTGGGTATTCTTTAAGAAATAACATAATTTTAATTTTAATAATTTAAAAATATAAAAACCAATACCAGGACCCTTAAAGTAATAAAGATACCAATAGAATACTTTCTTCCACCATCACTCCTCCCCATCCAAATTATTTTTATACAAATAATGTACACGCTGAATTATGAAATTATATGGTTTGTAGCAACTGCAAGGTGGGCAAATCACGTGTTGCATTAACCAAAGACTGCTTGCGTAATTGGCTGCTAGCAAAACCCTAAAAATAGATTTAAAAATTCTAGATCGGGATACAAAAAGGCATTGGATGCAGGTTATCCTTTGATTGGAGTTTTAATATTACTTGGTCCAGACCGATACCCAGCTCTATGAAGACGCCTTGTTGGCAAAGTACCATTTCTTGTTACTATCTACATTCACAGATGTGCTCTAAATGAACCATAGCCTACTGACAGCTCTTTCATATATGTAGTTTAGTTCATTTGGTCCAAATGAGGAAAATAAATTACACATTGTTACCTTTTAGCTGTGGTCTGGTTTGTGCGACACACGCCGACTTAATACAAACAAAGAACTGTAAATATGGAATCCTATGGACCAACAGGTAAGTCATTGATTCAAAAGTTTTAGGCTTCCAGACAGTTTTTGGAGACCGTCGACAATGTAATCATGTAATGTGCAAACCAAAAATAACTCAAAGCACCCAAGAATTAGACAGACAGTCATGTAATGTAAAGAAAACTGATGCCTTTCAGAGTTGACTTGTGTGTGTGGGTGCCATTACAGTACAGGTTTATTTATGTTCTGTACTTTCACAAATCGTTTACAATGAAATAACTGAAGAGAGCATTATCAATTAATTATGCCGAGCTATAATCAATATGAACGTCACTGATATAAATGGCTTTTTTTGCTTCCTTCATGGCCAGAAGATGAATTTAATTGTAGCATAATTCCTCTTGAAAGCTGAAAAGCCTCCTTCCCAAGCCGTCTCAGTCGGTTCTTCCCATCCACTATGCTCTCCTCGTCGCTATTCCAGGTTTGACAGCTAATTATAAACCACCTCGAAAGCAAACTTTTTCGCCCCATTTCTTCTGACCAAGCTGGCTGAGCTCAAACCAAACTGCTGACTGCAAGCCCTTTTATCTTGACAGCAAAGCAGGTGGTTGACAGACTCTGCACCTCTCAATGGTGTGTACCCCTCTGGTCCACTAAACCAGTAGCCTGAAAGTGGATTTGGCCTCGTCTTTGAGCAGAGCAGCAGGCGCTTATTTGACATGCTTTAGATCATTTCTTACCCTCTAGCCTCATGTTCACACAAAAGTGAGAGAAACAGTGGGAAAAAAACAGCTGAAGTGTATTAAGAAAGACCAAGTTCAGCTCCACAGACACACAACACAGTGAATCTTCTAAAGTATGCAAGGCGTTCCAGCCAATAAGGTTTGGACCATAAAGCTAGCTGACAGCAGCAAAAAGGCCTTTGTGCCAAACTGAATGTGATCAATAAAAACTCCTGTCACTGCACCCATCTCTGAGGCTTACAGGGGAGACAGGGGCATTACAAGTCATACCAGGGGGGCAACACACACACACACACACACAAACTACCTCCCTCTCAAATGCAAACACACAGGGGTGCCTTATCTCCCATAGCCCAGTCCCACAGCGATGAGTCAGCACTCTTCTCACCAGCTGCTTTCCAAATCACCACACTCGACACACAGCATGTTTTAAGCAACACACACACACGCACGCATGCACACACTCACAGCCTTCACAACATTAGCAGCACAAACAGAACTGCACCTCCCTCTGCTTTGTAGCCTCCCCAGCTTATACACAACAAACATGAACACAACTCACACACACACACTCTTTTTGAAATAATTATGACAGGACATTAAATGGCCCACTAGCCTAAGTGGTTGGCTCAGATCAGATCCACTTCTTGCCTCTTAGCTTTTAACATCCATCCATCAATCCTAAAGGGTTTGCAGATCATAACTACATTGACTGCCATTTTCTGATATTAAGCTAATTAGGATAATGTTTAACCAACAGTATCTGCATTCAGTATCAGCAAATTCTGAAGAAATAATCTCGAAAAATGTTGTGCCGAGTTTCAAACAGTGGCTAACACACACACAAAAAACAAATAGGTAAATATAGGATACCAGGTAAAACATTAAATCAATTAAGTTTTAAGTAGCTGCCATATGTCATGTTATATATTAAAATAAGATTATCAAAGAATATTTAACATTATTATACATTATATAAACCAAATTTAGAAATGAACACTTTAATATATGTACATTTTAAGTATCAGCCAATTGCTGACCATGTAAATAAAGAAGAAATAAAAATAAATATTACAAACATCCGTTTTTAAACCTGCTTTACCTCAAGGCTTCTTTTATTATACTGACATTGCCTTTGTAAAATAAGTGGCAAGGAAATAAAAGTGTCTATAGCCACTGTAAATCATAAAGAACTTCATCAAAATATTGTTTTATTTAGAGTAAGGTCAATATTAAGATTGCAGCTGTTTATCTGACTTTCTGTGACTAACGTCCAGAAACACATGTGACCCTTTCTTTGTCTGACCTATGACTTTAGTAGGTTTTGAGTCTTGCAGATGCCAGCCTGTGTTCAGACAGGAAATTATACAACAGCCCGAAGGGCAGCCTCTGTGGTGGCAGTGGGTAGACTCAGCTCCAGATGCCGGAATTCGCCCTCCTCTGATTCAGCGTCAACTGTGGATTCCCAGGAATCCCAGTCTGAGCCATGTCAACGCGATGGATGAAGTCACGTAGCAGCAGATGTGTTTAACCCTGAGGATCAGCTTCTGAAGTGTTAAAACTGTTCTACGTGCATGGTACACGTGTTTGGATGGTATTCACTTTTGTAAAATTTCCAGTTTTGTTCACCTCTCCCCGAGGTACTGTTTTCAACAATTAGTAAACACTGTGATTAGTTGCACGTTTTACTTATGAGCCTTGGGGCATGTGCTTCAGGTTGTTATGGCAAAATAGGTCAAATCAAATTACCTGGATTTCTTTTAGTTCAACAGCTTTTGTTACTGGCTTTCAACAAATGTTTGGGTCTGAATCACAGCCTATATACTGAAAAAGTGTTTGCCCCCTTCCTGAATTTGTCCTATTTTGCATATTCATCACGCTTAATTCTTTCCAATCTTCCAACAAAACTGAATTTAAGAGAGAAAAAAAGAGAATCTGAGTAAAGACAAGATACTGTTTTTAAAACATTTGCATTTATTGAAGGAAAGAAAATGTAAGCAACATAATAAAAATAATAATAATAATTACTTAGTTACTGACTACCACACTTAATTAATCAATCAGACAAGGCACAATGTGAATCAAACATCACTTAAATATATTATATTCAACTTTGTTAAAATATCTGAAACAATTATATGTGACAGATACACAAACACATATCTATATATAAAATCAGAAAGAGGGAAAATTCCTTTTCATGGCTCTGGTTAAACCCCAGCACAACCCAGTATTGAGCACATGATACAAATCTTATTTAATTAAATAAATGGCATGAAGTCAATTATTCTGACTTTATTGTATTTCCACTTTGATGAATTGCTTTGCTTTTCAAACACAGTGACAGGATGGGAGATTTTTTTGTGTGTGATGCTAGACAACTAGACAAAAATAATGTATCCATCCCATGTCACTTGTTTGTTCCTTGTTGGGCTGTAAAAACAATACCAGGGCTTGCTCTAAATCATTGTCTGTCTTCTATATTCATTTTCTGCAGCTTAAGCCTAGCCAGGGCTCATGTTGTCTTTGTTTTGGATCTCACTGGGATTTCTGGCATCATGTTTTTCACCATGACTAGGAAACCTCGCCCTCTGGTATGAAGAAGAGACCTCCAGCACAGTGAGAACGCTGGCCTTAACACGCAGGTCCATACTTGACAGCTTTTAAGAAAAGGCCAAATTCAATTTCAAGTCGAGTATAGTGGAGCCTTTAGTCCCCTTTCTAACACGCACAGCACTTCCAAAGTGTGTTAATCTGAACTGCAAGCACACAAAAATGTGTGCTGTGTTCTCAGGCTGGGTTCAGATGGTGAAGGTGCTGATTACTGTGGTCACCAGGGAGAAAAGAGCTGGCAGGTCTGAAAGAGCCCTTTATACGTAGGTTTTAACTAGTTAGTTAACCCTCTTGTGAAACTGTCTGTATTACAAACTGCATACAGATTTTCTCAACACGAACCAAAGCTTAGTTAGAGCTCAGGCTAAGCAATGTTTGTTGTTTTTTACATCATAACTTCTCTCTGACACCAGAGCGGGCTGCTTTGGCCTAATTACACACTGTTGTTTGCCAGACATGACATACTTGTAGCAACCTGGACACAGATGCATAACAAGGACTCCTGGCCCTGTTCAGATTTTGTTTTGACTGACTCGAATAAGAAACATTCCACTGATAACAAATTACAAAGATTATGAATAAAAACTTGAAATGTTAAGTTTTCATGAACTGACCTTGTCCCAGTTTGCACCTCATATTTTAGCACACATTCAAGTTAAAATAATTCTTAATCATATGGCTGAATGAATGCAGAACCTTTAGGCAACAGGACAAGATTTGGGCAATGGAAGTATTCTGGTGTCCATTTGTTGTCCGTTGTATTCAAAGTATATTTGACCAATAACTTTGAATGGTCCGTGCAAGAGCAAAATAATCTTGGAACACATTGGCTATTGTCTGGCAACAATGCAGCTTCTAATTATTTTATTTATCTGCAATCATATACAGATAAATGTTTATCAATATTAGCCAAAATGTTGTCTGGACTCTGGACCTACAACACCTGCAAAAAGTGCAGGTGAAGTCAGATAGTATGGACAGACACTCACTGCTAACATTTTAATATTCAAGTAACAGCTGCTTTCTTTTTAACGGTGATGTGCCAACCATGTCTCTATGAAGCACATAACACTGCATTCACAAGATCATGGCATGAAAGAACTGTTATAACCCTAATATAGATGCACCATGCTAACCTCAATAATAATGGTGATAGAGTGAGATCTAAAAGGAACCAAAAAATATAATTGAGTGAACTCATAATGGGTAGATGTGTGTGTGTTAATGACAAAAATGTATCTTGTAACTTGTATTTTGATTTATTTAACAATTATCTGTTTGACAAAAAATAACCTTTTAAGAGCTAAAATTAATTTTCACTGTCAGATTTTGCTTCTCAAATGACAGATCACAGACTGAGACATTAGGACCAATTTTACTCTCTTTATCTTCGATGTAAATAGTCTACAAGAAAGGTTTGAACTTAGTTGCAGGGACTTGTGATTGCCTTCAGTTTCCCATGCTTTAAAAACACATATCTTAAATCAACAGATAAGGATTGGCTTAACCTAGTAACAAGCAAACTCTCTGCCAAGGCCTTACATAACGCATACCAGCCGCCTCTTAACATAGAAAAACACATTAGAGAAGGGTAACACTATGAATCATATTTACAGCTACAGGATGGCCTGATCTGTTTGTAGATGATCTAAATCAGGAAATAAGGACACCAGACAAACAAAGTTGCTGCCCCTGGAGGGGATCAGTGAAAGAAGCAGCTGAGAAAGTTATGAGTGCCACTCTGTTACAAAACTCTCTCTTTAATGGAGAACTGTGGTTTACTTCAAGTCAATTAAGACACATTACAGTTACTGTTAAAGTGGACTACACGCTATTGTAGCTGGGTCTGTGTGTTTAAGTTCATTTCCACTTAATATGAGCCAAAACTAGCACGGTTCAGTGCGTTTGAATGAAATATACAGCTAGTAGTGATATCATGCTGCTATCATATCAGCAAAGAATGAATCACAATATGACTTCAGGGGAATGGTAGACAGAGACAGGACCTTCAGATGTAACAAAGCGGATTAGTATCAAAGCCATGACGAGGTCAGTGGGCTGGCCAAGGGTGATGTTGGATCTGTAAACAGCTGATCTAGCTTCGGATACTGTTTGTGTAGTAACACCTTCATCTTTTCTATGGGCTACATAAAGGCAGACAGCTGGCCAACTGGGCCAGACACTGCCACACATAACACGGTATCATCTCAACTTCTGATATTAAATTAATTTGGCTTAAACACAATGGCGAGCTCGTGATGTTTTGGTCCACACAGTTGGTCAAAGTTACCTGGTAGGGGGGCGGTGGCTCCTGGTCTGGGTCGGCACCGTCTCCGTAGCTGGCCCGGTCGGACTGAGACTCATGTAGCAGAGATATGTCATCGGAGGTTGGTGATTTTAAACAGTTTCCCATCTCCTTCCTCTTCGGTCAAACTCCTCTCTCTCTCTCTCGGCGGCGCTTTACAAACGTTGACACAGCGAGATTTCTTGGGCCACTTTCACGGATAATGTCAGTGGATAAGAAGGCGTTTCTCCATACACAGCTGATGAATTTCCTCTCCCAGACGACGGGAGGGCTGCTCGACTCAACAACAACAAAACATCTCTTCAGCTAGCAGCTAGCCACACAAAGAACTAGCCTGCACAAAGAGCTAGCACTCGCATCTACTCGGTAAGCTAAAATGAAATGACTTGAACAACCTCGCAGAATTTTACATCCGCGGAGGTAGTGAAACGAAGACAATATTAATATCCTTCATGTAAAACGACAAAACTCACCGCACTAAGTCTGTGTGAAACCTCCCTGGCTGTCAGGGACTTTCCACTTTGCAGCTGCTGAACAACGACAAAAGCTGGGGATGTAGCAACAAGAAGCCCCGCCCCCTCTTACCGCGGACCAATGAGCGCTCAGCTACATCACATTTGCTGAAACATAAACACAGGGCTAAAATCGACAAATGAGTCTTTGTGATTGAAATTGTAGGGCAGTTTTGCTATAACCCACTCACGTTTCTGACTGGTCAATTCAAGCCCTTTATTTATTTTAAATTAAATATAATATTATTCCACTACCCTTCCCATTCTGTTTCTATCTCTGGCTGCCATTGCCTTGCATATCAACAAGATGAGATGACTTTACTGTATCTGGAGGATTAGATCACACGAATGAGAACAGCGAGTGCAAAGATTTGCAAGCAAGCAGAGCCGCTTTGTTCTGTCAATAATACCACTTTGTTTTGTACACAGTGTATTTTGTGCTTCTGCTTGTGGGGCACAAATATGCTTATCAACATGTTATCTTAAATTACAATAGAATACAATAGAAACATTCAGTATGTACAGGAATGTCATTCTGCTAGTTATAGTACCTGTGTCCAATAGAATATGCTGATTGTAAACATCACAATGCCACTAAATTTGGTTAGAATTAGCTATATTTGAAAAATCAAAAAAAGGAGAAAAAAAAGTCATTAAATCAAATATGTGTAATTTAAATAGAGAGCTTTTAAAACAATATTGAAAAGTACATTTCCTTCACCATTAAAAAACATTGAAACTGACTCCTAGTCATCATCTTGAATCCCAAACCTTACTCTAATCATGAATAAATTAGCAGTGCTCTAATTCCAACACTTGAGACACCATCCAAGTTTCTAGGTTTAGGCCACTCTGTTACTGGGACACAGCCCTTCAAATAATCTCACCACCAGCACAATTAGAGGTGACCCCTTTCTGTCTCATCATTAATCATTACAAGTGTTTGTTCATATACAGATTATTATTTGACACAGGAGTTTTGATGTTCATGTCCTTCTACAGTTGGTTGCAGTCAAGCATGGCGGATATAGGAGCAGCAGTGGAAGTCCACAAAGCAGGAAGACTGTAGTGGTTCCCGTTCAGAGCTTCTTCACTCACTAAAGATGCAACAGGCGGACAAGCACACAGTCCTTCGCTGCTTGGCGTGAATGGCCTGTTTGTTCAAGCTCAAGTACTGTTGGAGGCTGTCCCACACGCCAGGAGGAGAAAAGAAGGGAGTCTGCCTTTCAGAAAAAAGACACATTCATCTGTCCTCTTAAAACGGGACAATTAGAGTAAAAGGTGCCATTTACAGTATATAAATGTAAAGAACAACTCTCACTGCAACTCTTATTCTTTGACTCTAGAGAGTTTGCGTGGCTGGCTGATTTACAAAGCTCTGTGCAGAAGCCATAACATGTAACTGTAAATACAACCGGATTGCAGATGTAATTATTTCATCAGTAGGAGACTGAAATAAAGTATTCCACAATAATACATTTGTGTCTTTCAGTGTTTAAATAGGTTTAAAGGAAAGGAAGAAAACTTAAAACAGTAAAATAAACAGTCATTCTGAGAAACACAATGAACCAAAGCTTATGTAGTGTAAAACTGAATCCAACATATAAATAATCTAATGAGTTCATACTGTTTTTGATCAAATATCTAACTATAGGTGAAACCTGTCAACCAAAATATTAAAAATGACAATACAAAACAGTCTCATAGTACCCACGGACCATGTGGTGAGTTGCATGATATGATATGTAACTGATGACAAACTATGTCAACTATAGTGTGTCATCTCCCACCTACTCAATTCATTTGATAATTAATCTGTAATTTACAATTAATTAAAAGAGGTGGCAGAGCTTTGGAGAAACCAGGTTTAATAGTGCTCCTGGCCACGTGGACTTATTGCCAGTAATTTTTATGGGGGGATTTGGTACTCTGGCTCCATCAGATCCAACCCTGAAATGAGCACATTTTTATTCTGAGGTTGAAGTGGAGGCAATCAGCAGTATATAGGCTACTACACACCTTGTTTCCTGCCCCTTATGGGTGGCCACAGTGCTAGACAAAGCCTGCTAGAAGCAATGTTTCATAAATATAGGCACATTTCTCAACTTGTCTCTATTTGAAATTACCCCAAGAAGTGGAGTTCATCATAACATATTTCTGGAACAGGAAGTAGCAACCCTGCCTTAACCAGTCAGGGCCACATAGAGCTGCAGTCGCCCGAAAAGGCAGCACACATGAGATAAACAAGCGTCCATCTTCTCCTACCCTCCTGATGGATAAAACAAATCACCACGCCCAAATAGGCCTGGCTGCGCTGAGTGTTGCATTGTGGGACTGTGGAAACAGAAAGCTGTCTTTGCTCTAGTGTGACCTCCTGTGTCTGTTATGGGCTGGAGGGAACATGGATGCCGTTCTCCCCTGTGCCCTTGGCCTTGTGCAGAGCTGCCTGAATACGGAAGTGTGTCCGTGATTCCATCGAGTAGTTTTTGTAATTTTGCCTGAAACAGAGCAAACAGAGTCATTAACAATCACATCGTGTAATGAACCAAAAAATAATGAATGGGTGTGGCACATTTAATTAAAAAATGTCAAAAGTGATGAATTGTTCCGAAAAACATAAATATATCAAATGCTTGATTAAGCGCCTGTCTTATAAAACCCGAAAAAGCCCACTCTGTCCTGATTGGCTTTTTAGAAAATACACACCATTGCAGAGAAATTCTGATCAGTGGTTGGAGATGCTCAGAGGGGAATCATGTTTTGCATGTGTCATAGGAAGGGAAGCCAAATCTGAATGACTTGTTAGCTGCTTCTCTTCTGATCCAGGCAGCCCACAAAAACTGACTTGGTTTTCTTATTTCACAGTTTGTGGGGTGGTAGGACCTCCAGATACCCAAATGTATATGAACAAGCACTGGTAAAGGGAGTTTTTCTTAATATGTCTCCTTTAAAAGGCTTTTCGATGAGTTCAGATGATTTTAATATGTTTTGCTGGTTGATGAACTCACTTTGCAGTTTCTAGGAGTCTGATAGCTTCAGATTTTCTGCCTTGCTCCAGACACAGCAGGCCGTGCTCCAGCAGGGCATTAGGAACCAGGTAGTGGTCGTACTTGATCTGAGACTCACTGCACAAAATGAAACACAGTGGTTACAGCATGTACAACAACTGGTGTACCAAAGGATGCGCAACAAATACGACCAGGAAAACTAGAGCATATGTTTTTTTTTGCTTGGTTGAGGATGTATTTACTGTGCATGTCTGTGCACATCACTGAGAGAGGCTTACTTGCAGAGGACGAGGGTAAAGTAATGTTCTGCCTCTTCCTGGTGCCCCAGGTGTTTGAGACACAGTCCCTTCAAGAGGCTCAGCAGACACTGATCATCTACGGTGAACTCAGACCCTGACAAACCCAAAACAGGACATTTAGGACCAAACAGACAAACAACCAAAAAGATTATAACACAAGATTATATACTTTTCTGAGATGCTCACAGTACACATGGACTCATCTAATATAAAATAAATCCAGCTAAGCATATTAATGACTGTTGTAAACAATTGTGCATACTTGGGCTGCTGTCAAGTTTAGCCTGTGCCTCATCCAGTGTTTTCAGCATGCCTTCAGTCAGGTCTTTGTGTTTGCCAATGACTGTGTAGCCGTTCCAGATGTACATCATCTCCTAGACAACACAAATACATACAAATGGTGAAAAATAAAAGATAAAATCATTTTAATTAATGGAGGTTAACATAAAAAGATATTCTCCCTGTGACAAAGCTCAGCCCTCTATTGATGTTTCCTTGTATAAGGTATGAGATTTTATTGATACTAATAGCTTATTTATTCTGCTTATCGGTCCAACTCTTTATTGATTCCCGATCAATTTTCTGTGTGGAAAAAAGTAGGTCTACACAGGTTTTCAGTGTCAAATGCCAATACTGGAATTTAAGCCCATGTTGTGTAGGATTATGTTCAGCATATTGCTGGTGTTTCCACCTTTACATGAAATTACAATTTTACAAATGGCACTTTTTTCAGTACGCCCATTCACCCATTCACACACACATTCATACTGGTGGCCGAGGCTACCAGGGCACACTGGTGCCACCTGCCACTATTGGGAATTCATTCACAAACCGATGGATGCCACATCGGGAGCAATTTGGGGTTCAGTATCTTGCTCAAGGATACTTCGATCTCTCTGCCATGACTTCTTTTTGTTGCAAGTTTCCAGCAATGTTGACTTGCCAACACTAATTCTATGAGCACTAAAACTATCCAAACTGCCAACACAGCCCTGCAATTGAAGGTTTTTATAAATGCCTGTGGTACCTGAACCTTGAGCCACAATGTAAGTACCTGAAGGAGTGGCAGAATGACAAGTTAGAGGGCTACACTTTGCGCATAGTGCTACTTTTACAAGGTTTATCTATTTCATACAGTTTGTGCCCTCTAAGGAGCTCTTTAGGCTTCTGGGAACAAAGCCCAATGTCTGCACCCTCTACAGGGAGACAAAAAGGACACATACTGCTGCTTGTATCTGCTGATTTTGTGGATAGCAGGTTAAAATACAATATAATGGCTTTTTATACAGCCTGGACCAGGGGGGGATGGCGGGTCGATCCTGATTGATCCAACCAGTAATTCAGCATGAGGTTTGCAGTGCTTGTTGTAGCTTGAAACAAAACTATTAATTTCCCTGATATTTTTTGATCCAGTTACAACAAAGAGACAGAATACACACTGTAGTAACTGTGTTAACATGCAGTCAGTCTACAAGTAATGCAGAGTAACATTGCAGATAGCCTGGTCCAGTACTGACCAGTGGAGGAGCAGGAAGAGGAATAGGGTTTTCTGCAAGGTAGCGACGGGCTTTCCTGATAGCAAACTTCTCCGTTGGTAAAGATTTCCCTGCTATTTTCTGCTTCAGCCCTGGGACCTGCCTGAAAAATAATAAAAGTATACATACATGTTAGTATTACCGAGAAAATATGTGTTTCTATCAGTGGTGGAATTTAACTAAGTGCATTTACTCAAGTACTGTACTTAAGTACAGTTTTGAAGTACTTGTATTTTACTTGATTATTTCCATTTATGTGACTTCATACTTCTACTTCACTGCATTTTGAGGCAAATATTTTACTTTTTACTCCACTACATTTATCTGACAGCTTTACTAACTTTTCAGGTTGAGATTTAACATGAAAACATGATTAAAGTGAAGTGATTAAACTTTTCTTTTTTTGAAATTGAACCTCATAACAGTATATTAAGTAGTTAAAATGAGTCCAAAATTAAAGCGTTGTTTACATAAATGCAACAATACATATAATCTAATAATATATATTTGGAATATATAAAACATCTGAGTGAGGCCATTCTGCATAACAAGTAATTTTACTTTTGATAATTTGAGCAGATTTTGTTGCTGATACTTTGCACTTTTACTTTAGTAAGTTCTGAATGCAGGACTTTTACTTGTAGTGGAGCAATTCTGCAGTGTTGTATTAGTACTTTTACTAAGGTAAGGGATCCGAATACTTCTTCCACCACTGTTTTCTAGTAATTACATATCCCATAATGTTTAAAAGTGCCAAAGGTCCAATCAAACATGCAGCATTTTGCACCAGTTAAAAACACCAATTACATTCTTGCTATATTACAATATTACATTCATATTCCAAGTCTCTTTCCAGAAGAATAGTGACATAAGACTGTGATATCATAGATAGATACAAAACTGTCATAGTGAATCACCTCTGTCTCACTGTGGTTGCTGTGAGTAATTTCAGGAGTGCCTAAGCTTTTAGTTCATACCTGAACAGAGTGAACGCAGTCTCCCCGAAGGTTAGGCAATCATCCGCAGTCAGCATGCTGAGGTAGGCTGCTTTCATATACGCATAGGTAGCCTGAGGGAGAGGAAAAAAGTGGTTACTACTGCAATCACATCTTTCTTTTTTAAATAAAATGAGGGGAGAAAAAAACTATGACTGTGTGGAGTTTAGAGAGTCAGACTAAGGCTGCACAATTCTATTTTGTTTTTTAAGACCTTTGTGATTTTAGCCACTACAAGCTGCTGACTCAGCTCTCTGGCTTTCTAAATGGCACAAAATGTAATTCATTTCCTTTTTCACTACCGCTATCAAACTTTTATTGCATTTTGCTTTGTGTATTGTTGCTCCCAGGTGAAAACACTGCAACGTACTGACTGACAACAAAAGTGCTTCACTAGAATTGAACTTATTGACTCCTTTTAACTGCTTGAAAATGCGTCCAACACAATACGATCAAAGACTTCCTGTGCAGGTTTACCCTCTGCTACAGAGTTTTAGAACCCTCCTCCATTAAAAATAACAGGTGGCCTTAAAAGTAAAATGAGCAGTGTTTTAAGTTTTAGTCACCTGTAGACGAAGACGTTTTTTTTTTAAGATGGGATGACTTTTCTGAGGGGAGACGCCTCTCATAACCTCAATTATGGGGCACATAGCACGAAATGGCTTCTGATACCTGATTATACTGAACTCACACGGACATATAACAATATTTTACTGATTAATTAACATATTATTCATCATCATATATTATTATGTTTTTTTCACAATTATTCTGCTGTTTTTTGCTGTTGTTGTTGTTGTTTTACAATATGATTTATGACAAAAAAAAAGAGAAAAGTAAAACCAGTACAATCACAAACTAAAAATTTAGTGTGAAACACCAATGACAAGAATACAACAAAGGTACAATAGAAACCAGATAACAAAGTAGAAAAAACAATAAGTTACTTAATCAAATAAATACATTAAAAGGGGAGAGGCTTATGTGTTTGCCTGTATGTATGCTTATAATGGATTACAATTTTAGGTGATTATTATTATGTTATGATTATTTTTATTTGTTATTATTATTGTTTTATTATTTCAGTTATTTCTATGGGTTTTGTCAGATATGCTGTAAAACACTTGGATGGAGGTTATTGTGCACTGTTGTGTGTTTTCAGTGTTTAAAATGATAAAAAGTATTAAAACATTTTTTTTATTAAACTGGGGAGTAATTTCTGTATAAAGTATGTGCCATTGCTACTTGGCCACCAAGACACTGCCAGGGATTTGTTATTTTAATGTTGAAATTATGACATGTTTCTCTATAAGCTGAGAATTTCTGAGCAATTCTGTTTACGAAAAACACTTTGTGAAACTAAAAATAAGGTTTATATGAAATCACACAGTGTGAATACATCCAATTTCACATAATGAAAGTAAACAATAACATTGCATGATGTCAGGTGTTTTCTGAGCTCTGTCTCAATAGAAACGATTTCAGTTGATAATTAGATGTGTGACTGAGGGCCAGATGTAGTTTGGGTTAGGCTAACCACAAGTTCTGGCTGACATATGAAGATGGATCAACTTCCCAATACCACGAAGCAGAGTCATCGTCAGATGAGGTTCATTCCAGGATGAGTTCACTAGTGCAAACAGTCACGTTGGTGACAATGTGTTCATGTCATCCTGACCTGCTGCAGGTGCAATGAGTGTAATAATTCAAAGAGCGGACGATTATCCACACATGGAGGGGCTGTTTTTCTTTTCTTTCCTTTTTTTATATTTATTTTTTTATGATTATTATTATTATTCCTTTATTGTATTGATATTTAATTATTTTTCTTATTGCTGAGAATGTAAGTGCACTTTGTTGTTAAATGTTCTTTGTAATGGTAAAGAAATAAATAAAAATCTATACATATAAAAAAGAAAACACACACATACATGGAGAGTGCATTTAGGATATGAATTATAAATCTAAAATAGGCCAAATTATGTTATTAGTCTGGTTGTCTACAGCCATCACCCAGACATAGGTTATATGGAGAAGTATCTTTTCTTTGTTTGGTTAGATGATCTCGAGATAACTCAGTTTGCTTCGATTCTGTATCAATGCAAATAAAGCAACATGGAGTGACAGCTCGGTCTTTGTGAGTTCTTGTTACTGTAGTTCCTTTTTCAGTGAGATCCTGTGGTGTCTCACTTAGTGACATTGCACAAGTATTCAAATTTAATGTATTGATGTTATTTATCAAAAAGGAGCCTGCACAAAGAAGAGAATTTGCAGCTCATTTCTAATCGCTGCAGGCCCACCTTGGACCAGGCGTTCTCCTTGCTGAGCAGGTCAGCGTAGAAGTAGGCCATCTTCCAGTGCCTCTGGTATGTGAAGCACCACATCAGCTCCCAGTAGCACATGTGGTGGAACTGCTTCCACTGCTGCTGAGCCTCGCAGCACTCCTCAAAACGCTTGATAGCCTGCAAACATACAAACCATTCAGGATCTTAAAACATATTCAGTGTGAAGGTTAATGTGTAGTAAGAAACTCAGCACAAATCATAGAAAAAGTGACCTGAACTCAAAATGTATGTCTGTTGGTACTGCATTAATTTAGACATTATTAAGGCCATAGAGTGATACCATATGGGAGGGGTTTCTTTTCTGTTTAGTAATAACATTATTCTGACACTTGTTTGAACCAGTGCTAAATATGTGAATTCCTCAACTCCATTGGAATAAGGCATGTTTTTAATGACTTTATAAGATAGTACATGTGTATAAGCACATTTCTACTCATTAAACTGACTAAAATGCAAAAGTTGAGAATTTTGTTTCGAACAATTACCATGACGAACATCAACATGCATCAGTAGTCAGAGTCACATAGGTGACATGACAACATCCTTGTGCACTTAAATTCAAATACAGGCTCACGGTACATTTGCATTATGCATAAAAATAAAGATTTTCCACATGAGTGCAGAGCTGACGTGTGTTTTTGTGGACAGACATGACGGGCACTCACAGCATCCAAGTTGCCTTTGATCTCCTCTATTCGACCAGCGAAGAACAAGAAGATGGATCCCTGGGAAAAACACCACACAAAGTATGTTTGGGAACTTTTCTAATTATGCAGGAATTTAAACACACACACACACACACACACACACACACACACAAACACACACACACAGTGGCAAACCTTGGGATATTTTTTGAGATATGGCTGCAGCAGTTTCTCTGCGTCCTCAACGTCTCCTTCTCCAGTGCCTGTGACACACAAACAGAACAAAAACAACTCTCAGATCTGTGTCTGTTTATGGGGTTGGTTGCAGGTGTGTGTGTGTGTGTGTGTGTGTGTGTGTTCCTTGCTGACCTAGAATGAAGCTCATGAAGGTGTGATAACAGAGCAGCAGCATGTTACATAGAAAGGACCTGAATGTGCTTTCTGCAGAGCCCTCCTGAAGCTGCTGGAGACCGAACTCCTGCAGGAACACACAAACACACACATAGACATGCACATAAGTCTCATCTACTGGTTGAAGCTGCCCACACAAAACACATGAATGCAATTTGAGGACATTTTTCAGTGCAGGAAGATCATAGAGACAAGAACGACATTATGTTTTCTTATTAAGTTTGTTCTGAAGGAGGAGCACCATCTGCTTGTCTACCAGGGAACTTTTAGGCATCAAAGCTAAACAGAGATACAGTACGTCAAAGATAACATGCAAGCACATACAAAGTTCAAAAGCTTGGAATTACCTGTTATATTATCCACTATATAACCAAATCCATTTTAATAGAGGCACTAATTGTATGATTCAGTCATTTAAAAAAATGTTAGCCCCAAAAGAAGAATAAATAACTGATTAAAATTTCCATTGATGTCCCCACAATGTTGCTTAACAGGGGAAAATACTGGTTGATTTTGAATTTGTTTTTCAGTCCAGAACAGCGTAAGTGACACTTGATCATTACTGAACTACAACTATGAAATTTGGGTGCTCTTGTGGCAGGTGACTCCAAACTTTTGGTAAGTAGTGTATATATACAGGGCATGCAAATTCACTGTGTTAAGATAAGAAGATTGGCATAACTCCCAAGACTCCAAAATGTCTATACAAGCATGGATGGACTACTAAAGGGCACTACTGGACACAGGCCCAGGGGCCAAAAGCGTTAGGGGCCCACCTGGCCCTTCACAAAATGTCACTCAGAATAAAATGTACCAACAAGGAGGAGACTCGATGGACCACAAAGAGAACAAAACAACTACAAAAAGAGACTCATAACGACTATTTACACTATCACCGGCCACTACATAAGGTACACCTGTTCAACTGCTTGTTAATGCAAATATCTAATCAGTTAATCACATGTCAGCAACTCAATACATTTAAGCATGTAGGCATGGGGAAGACGACCTGCTGAAGATCAAAGCGAGCATCATAATGGGGAAGAAAAGTGATTTAAGTGACTTCAAAGATGGCATGGTTGTTGGTGTCAGACGGGCTTGTCTGAGTGTTTCACAAACTGCTGATCTACACAACCATCTCTAGGGTTTACAGGGAATGGTCTGGAAAAGAGAATATATCGAGTGAGCGGCAGTTCTCTGGAACAAAATACTTTGTTGATGCCAGAGGTCAGAGGAGAATGGACAGACTGCTTCTGAACGCACAACACGTCCAACCTTGAAGCAGATGGGCGCCAGCAGCAGAATACCACACTGGGTGCTACTCCTGTCCGCTAAGAACAAGACACCGAGGCTGCAATTCGCATGGGCTCACCATCATTTGACAATTGAAGATTAGAAAAATGTTGCCTGGTCTGATTAATCTCGATTTCAAGTAGTCTATTTCCAGCAGGATAACGCACCATGTCAAAAAGCTAAAATAATCTCAAACTGGTTTCTTGAAGATGACAATGAATTCACTGTACTCCAATGGCCTCCACAGTCACAAGATCTCAATCCAACTGAGCACTTTTGGGAAGTGGTGGAACGGGAGATTCGCATCATGGATGTGTAGCTGACAAATCTGCAGTGACAAAACTGTAGTATGCTGTCATGTCAATATGGACAAAAATCTCTGAAGAATGTTTCCAGCACCTTGTTAAATCTATGCCACGAAGAATTAAGGCAGTTCTGAAGGCAAAAGGGGGTCCAACCCGCTACTAGAAAGGTGTACCTACTGGTGTGGCCAATGGGTGTAAACGGGCAAAACAACCACACACAAAAAATAACTACAAAGAGATCAAAACAACAACCAAAAGACAACTTTTGCATGTCTGTGCCCAGGGGCCTATTGTCTCATAATCCACCCATTTAAATGGCAGGAGATTTTTTGCAACTGAAAGATAAAAATCAATCCAATTATGAGAATTATAGCCTCAGTGATATCAGGACCTAAATCCTATTTAACGTCACTTTTCATTTTCACATTAACCAAATTAATAGTGACAGGAGCAAAACATGACACCAGTCATTTTAGCACAACAAATTATATGAAGATGTGATCCAGAGGAACTGTACAGTCATAAGTCACTATGATCAAAGCAATTTAAGAAATGTACCCATCAAGTTCACTACAAGTATAAGGTTCAAGAAGTCATAAGAAGTTTCACTGCAAATCACAGGCAAGATTTACTATGAATCAATGATTCAGTGAAACTGAAATTACAGATACAAGTCATGCCTTCCACAGTCACTTTTTATTTTTGAGACCCAGAGCATCCCACGGCACAGTACAATCCCTCCTCTGTCAGGCATCTCTGACTCAACCCATTACCCCATGACACCCACAGTCCTGGCAGCTGCTCCTTGTTGCGGCCCGGGCTGGCTATCATGTTTCAGCAGAACTCACCTTATTACCAGAGAAACCGACAAACTCCAGCAGCTTCAGCGTCCGTGTGGGCAACATGGAAATCATCTGCAGGAAGTGGACAAGCAGTGTCATTAAACGGCTATCAGCAGTATAACAGAGCCCACGTCATTTCTTTGTTAGCATTACACCAGTAAATTCCAAAGACATGATCTTGAATTTAATACTGTCAAAGGCTGATGATTTGTGGTGAAACTACCACTTGTGTGAAACAGGTGAACAATAACAAGGAAATATGTGAAAGTATAATAGCTGAGTATTAAAAATCAAGAGTGAAAAAGATTGGAAAGATGCAAAGAGTAATTCTTGTCTGCATGTTAGATTATAGCTGTAGTCTTACTATATATCATGTTTTTACTTTATATGTGCTTCTGTTTAGTTATGAGCATCACAAAAAAAAATGTACATCAAGCAAGTAGATTTCTTTTTTATTTAACTTTGATTCAGGCTACTTTCTCGACGGGTTTCCCACAATCTAGTTTGCACACCACTTTCGTTTGACCCATATGTGATTACAAACACAAACACTCAGCCTTCAACTTACTAGATTAAAGGCTCCTACTCCAAGTTTAACACCACCCTCAAAATGGCCATGGTTGTCTCCGTGAGAGTAGCCAGAGGACTGGAGGACTGTGTGAAGCTCTCTGTGAGGTGAAGATACAGGAAGCAGATCAAGAGGGTTTTATAAATTAACGAGGAAGAGAGAAAAAAAAGGACGGTAACAACACAAGCATGCCAAGATGAGAACAAAAATGTTCTCATAGATTTTAGATTCTCACTTGTATGTCTGGTAGCTGTTCCTCACTTTGATTCCCCCTTTAATGAAACTGATCATGTTTTCATCCTGAGACAGAGAGGAAGAAGAAGAAACAGAAACTGAGGTCATTAAACAAACATTAAAGTGTAATGGTGGCAGATTCAGTGGAAGGCTATCTGCATCAGTCCTGACCTGAAGGAAGGTGAGCGCTGCCCTCTGCAGGAGACACTCAGCGTAGCACACCTCCGCATGCAGTTCCTCTGAGGTGAAAAAGATTACGTCACAGTTATCCTGAGTCAGCGTAATGTGCAAACACACATACACACAGTGGTGGAAGAAGGATTCAAATCCTTTATTTAAGTAAAAGTTCTAACACACCATAATAACACTCACTTAAAGTAAAAGTCCTTTATTCAAACCTTAATCAAAAGTATTTATTATGCAGTAAAATGTTCCCGTTAGTGTTTTATTATTATATATGTTGTGTTTGCATTGATTTCACTGCTGCAGTAGTTTAAGCTACAGCTATGCATCGTGGTCTATCAGACCATAATGTGTTTGTCACGTCGCTGTCCTCTGAGAACAATGTATCTCTGAAAAAAATCTACTTCTCATGGTGTCAGAAAAACAGCTCTGTTTTCAGCTGTGTGGTGATGTATTGTCCAGCTGATCCAAGACTATTTTAAAGAGTCTAATCCTTCAGTTTATCACAAACATTTAAAATCACCACACCTGGAGATATATGGACACAAAGGGGTTTAAAATGTCGAACTAAGTTGTAAATTACATGTGGGGTAAAAAGTGTAATATATTGCCTCTGAGATGTAGTGAAGCACAAGTATAGAGTTGCAGGAACTGTAAATACTCGTGTAAAATGCCTTGAATTTGTACTTAGGTATAGCATTTGACAACCACACACACATTCATGTGCCATCTGTTTTATAAATACTGTGACACATTTCCATCCCATCAGAACAGGACTTTACTGACCTTCTGTGAAGTTTTTGGAGAAGCTTGACTTCTTGCGATGCCTGATTGATCAACAACAACAAAAAACAGTTATTAATGCTATCTGTTCTGCTGAAAATCTTAAGGATTGTTTTTCTGCAGCACAGCACTGTCCTGCATTACTTTGCTTATCTTGTTTCTATGTAAATTAGTGACTCAGCCTGTTTCCAGTAAGTACAGGATGCTGAGCTGCTGCAGGGTGAAGTTACCACAAGGTGCTGACTGTGCATTTTATTTCCTACAAACAATCACAACATATAGGAAAACTGCGGCTCTGACCTCAGATCAGTTTTGGTGGATGTTTTTTGGGATGATGAGATGGACTGTTAGTCCAGTTGTGACAGATTCTCACAGTGGCTCCAGGAGTAATTGTGACAGACACTTGTGACATTCTTTCAGCCGCTTAGTCTGCATGATCTCAGCATGTTCTCTGCTTTTGATAAGATGTTACTAATGAGATCCAGTATTTAACAGCTCCAATGTCTAAATACTGGATCAGCCTCACTTTTATCATTTTTTATACTAAAAAAGTGTGTTATTTTCAAATAAATCAAACTTTCTGGTACAATTTCTTAGCTGTTCATCGGGGCCATTATTTCACAAAGCCTCACCGCTGACAGATGGCCTGGGCCTCCTTCATGGTGTTTCCTGCAGTCTGGATGTGTTGGGGGTCAAAGGTCATCATGGCCTGCATCTCCAGGATGGTGGCATAGGTCAGGGCATGGTACATGCTGTCTTTGGTTCTGTGAAAAACACAAACACATTATATTTGTTTTCCGTTATTTTGTAAGAGGAAGTAAAATCATCACACCTAATGTGCTGACAGAGAAAATGAACAGGTGAGAAAAAAACTTCTGTATAATTATGAAAGGGATAGTTTGGTTTCTATGAAGTGGGGCTGTATGATGTATTTACCTTGCTGTCAGACAGGCCTGTTTAAGTTAATGCAGGGATACTGAAGTCTTTTCCATTAGCTTCTCTCATTAAAGCCACCAGACTCATTTGACAAAAAGAACAAAAACTGAAATTTTACCTCACAGAACAGAAATGTTGCTGGTCTCACGCTGCCTTGATCAGTGAGTTTGTTTGTGTTATTGTCAGGTTTTACAGCATGAGAATCAACCCTTTAAAACATCTAGGTCACCCAATAACACAAACTAGCCAACTGGTCGAGGCAGCGGTAGACCAGCATCCTGTTTTCTGTGAGGTAAAATTTCTGTTTTTGTCAAAGGAGTCTGGTGGTTTCGAAGAGAGCACAAAACGGCTTCCATATATCACTGTCTGTTTCCCCAAACGGGGTGTGTGAATGCCATCTACAGGAAGTAATATTCTGACTAAGGATAACAACCTCATACAAACCAACTTCAAAAAATCTATCTACCCCTTTTAAAGCTTCATACAGTCATCGTCGTGTACAAGTGAGAGATGGAACAAGATGGGTAAAAAATGAAAGCTGTCCTTAGATAATCAATTTCCGCTTTGTACATAGTGGTGTAATTAAATCGAATACTTGGAAGACTTAAGCCACAACTCTACACAGAAAGAAAAAACAGTTAGTGTCTATTAATACATGTGGTTATTGGTGTGTCACGTCACACCCTGTGTTTTACAAGAGTGTACTTCACAGGTTGAAAAGCAATGAAGGAGGAGTCAAAGTGTTCCATGTGACAAACATTTTTCCAGTAGAAGTACTTGTATTTCCAGTTAAAACAGCTTATTGTTCCAGCTACAGGAAATTATTGGAATAACTTACTTAAAAAACAAAAGCAACAACAAAAAGCATACTGTAGGATAGTTTAAAGAGCTTTATGTATTCTGTATGTACCTTTGTATTGCATTATACACATGGACAAACACTCAAAGACACGGCAAAATCACTTTGGGTAAAGATAAAGGCTGAGGTGTGTTCTAGAGAAGAATGCTGCCAGTCTGCATAACTGACATCTCACTGGTGTTCATTGACTCATGTGACCAGCCTCTGTGATGTCACTTCAAACTCGTGAACACTGAAAAATAAATTTGCATAAACAGATTTTTCAACCCATGCAAATAGAGCGCAAAGACACACTGCATAAAATTGCAGCAATAAAGCAGGATTTTAAAAGTAGACAGAGAGTAGGAGGCTAAACGTAATCTCAAATAATTTAATTACTAATTCTAATCCACTGACCAATCTTTAAACAAGAGCCTCCTTGGTAGCAACCAGGAAGCAACAGCAGAGAGTCAGAAAAGGCGGAGGTAGAGATTTGCCTGCCTTAAATTTCCATTGCGTCAGGCTTATGTAAGACGACAGCCTGAGAAACCTTTTAAGATGGAGCTGTGAGGTAAATTGAATTGCTTGTAGTCATGCTGAAAGTGGCTGAGAATCCCAAATATTTCACAGCAGCACTCAGATATTTTTTCAATCAGCATCGTCTCAGGGCTCGGGGCACAAAGGCCGCATATCCTCACCACAACCTAGTGAAAAAAACCTATGTGTGCATGTGCACCTTGTTTTCAGTTCTGCACATGCTAGCAACAATCAGGAAGTTCAGTAATGGAGTGGTTGTTTTTCCTCAAAATACATAGTTTTCATTGTAAAAGTTGTTGAAATTAGATACCTTAGAACCTTTGAAATACAGTCACTCATAAAGTCCTGAAACTTTGACACTCCTAGAGAGACACAGGGACAACTTATCAAGCTCCTCCCTCAGGTCTTGTATGTATTTCATCCATTTCATCATACTTTTACACTTTCTGCACCCACTCCCTGTGAGGAATGGGGAAGGACAGCATGATGGGAGAATAAGATTGCAGTGTTTTGGCTGTGTTTAGTCTGGTGGCATGTTTGAACAGAGAGCTGGCAAATAAAACTAAGCCTGCTGTTGGATACCTCTGGGATTGAAAGGCTGATCACTTAGCAGACATGTTTCTACAACGGTGAGTCTGCAGTGCCTCCATGACTACGACTCAACGAAGGGGAAACATAGCCTGGGCCTCAAATATCTCAACCCTATAATAGAGTAGCAATTTCAAGAGATAACTCTACTTGTAAGCTTATATAACGAGGTACACGTTTCTCAATGGTGGTGATATTGATGCATTGACAATAGCTCAGACTTCACAACTTCTGGTCAGAAATGTTCAAGAATAAACCATTTTAAACCAACAACACAGTACTCAGAGAATACAATATCTAGAATACACTTTTGATGTTCGACTGTTGACACAGATCTTCTCTCTATGTAATGTTTTGCTTGTTTTGTCTTGTCCTACCTATAGTCAACAAGTCATTCAAACCAAATTATGCTTAAAAAAATCTGACAAATATGTGTGTTGCATGTAGTTTCCTTCCAGATCTGAGACTTCAAACTGCACATTGTTACAAGAATGAGTGCATTAACTCTGTAAAAACTATTTGCACTACCTACTACTATCTGCTGCTTCGTTGTAACAGTACCTGTACTCTGTGCAATGACAATAAAGTTCAATCTAATCTAATCTAATCTATTCTAATAGCATACCCTGTCATCCTCCCAATGCATGCTGGACTAATCTCCAGCTGCCACCGACCATAATCAGGAATATAGGGTTAAAGTAATGGACATATGATTGATTAAAGTACATCCTGATGATGAAAGTTCTGTGAAAAAGTCTCTCCAATATATTAGCAATGGTGTGTGTGTGTGTGTGTGTGTGTGTGTGTGTGTGTGAGAGTACTTCTACTTCTATCTTTGTGAGAACCAGTTTGAGTTTAAGACCTTTAGCGTGAGCACATATTTGGAAAGTAGACTATTTTGGTTTGATTCTTACCTTCAGACAGACCTTCAAAGACCCGTTTAAGGGTCCAGATTTGGTTTTAAGGTTGAGGTGACAATAAGGTTTAGGTAGGGATAAGGATTGGGGTTAGGCATTTAGTTGTGATGGTTAGGATTAAGGTAAAATAATTCATCATGTCAACAGGAGGGCAGACCTCCACCAAGGGATGGGGTATTAAAGTAAATCTCCCCAGTGGGGAACTCATTTTTCCAGTAATTCTCACAGCAAATAAATGCAGCACAAACGGTGACAATGGTAGCAAAAAAAATGTGTATCCGCCCTGTGAGCTGCTTATTGGGTTCTTTCTGAGCTCATGTTACACTTTCCATAAAGTTTTATTGAAATCAGGCCAGTAGTTTTTTTTTTCAAAATACCGCTGAAAAACAGACAAACCACATTGAAAACATGACCTCCTTGGCGGAGCTAGTGAGGGTCCTCACAAGTATAGAAGTACAGGGCTGCTTGTGTGTACGTGCCCCACCTATGTAAGAACACAGCTGGAGGAAACGAGATCGAAGGAGGAGAGAATTGGAAAGCACACGTGGACTGAAGTGGGGCACAGACAAACCGTAAGGAGGAAATATTCTCATCCTCGGGGCTGCTTGTTCCCCCAAGCTTTCAGAGTATCTCTCTCACAATACAGCAGATGTCATCACACCTTACATAATATTACATAAGTCTGATGCTTCAAGCCATCGGCTTCCACACAAAACCCTTTCCTGAGCAGCAAACAGGAGAAAATCTGAATAGTTTGCGGGTGTTATTGGGTTTGTGTAAACCAAACAAAATGAAGTCCTGTCTCAATTTGGTTAGAGTGCTGCAGTCTAATGTAAAACAACCCTACACAATAATACCTGGCCAGATCACCAAGCAGGCCCTGATTATTATAGGATAACTGTGTCTTATCTCTAAGTTACAATCTGCACTCATTTCTGAATCTCATACTGTCCCACTGCATGTGTCAAATCCAACCATCTGGGCTCAAACAGTGACAAACATGATCATATTTGCAACTACTGTTTGCTCAGGTGCACTTTAGTGACTGAAAGAGTCAGAGATAGCAGAAGATAGCACACACAGAGCTGTGGGAAAATATCAAGACAGAGAAGAGGACCCCCGCTGAGCTCACAGACTGCCAAGCCTCAGGTGGCAGCAGCTAGAGGTGTTGGATTTAGACAGACTTTCCTCCAGGTTGGAATATTTCACAAATCCAGGTTTAAATACTAAAACATATTATGATTATGACAACCAGGCTGTCACTTGGCAACAGCGTGTTTATGTAATGTTGCAATATAAGTCACCAAAACTTATCTGAGCTTAGAAATCAAACAAACTGCATCATTCTAAACTTTATAGTGCAAAACACACCAAAATGGCTCCAAACAACAATCCCAAGCTGACAATGGCTGTCAATCTATTCTTATTGTACTAAATTATAAAAAAAGAAGGTGCAGGAAGCAGTTTTTTGTCTCAAAGTAAGCCCGTACTGAAAAGAAGAAACTGGGGCTAAGGAGTGGCCCACAGCCCCAGAGAGGAGAGAGAGGGTGGAGGATAATAGCGACGGTGTGATGAAGTCTCTGATAATAGAAGACAGAATGAGGGCTGAACAATGGGGAAACTTGATGACACAGTGTTGGGATACAAAACTGGAGGCGGTGTGTGAGCAGGTACAGGGAGATTATGTTTGTGAATGCAACTAAAAGCAGCATGTCAGTCATGTAAAACCTACAGCCATGAACCATCTAAACAGCATCGGCAGCAGAGTTCCCTCAGCCCTCACTGACTTACTACAAAATTAATAGTTATTGCTGTTATTGATTTGAAATTAAAAATGAAAACATCAAAATGTGCTTAAAATTACACTAAGGTTTTCCTCATTATTTGACAGTGTAAATGAGCCAATTAATAAATCTAATTGCTTAGAGGGCTGAGTCCCATCAGCAAACAACTGAATATACTGTAGCATTAAATCAATGAAGGTAAATAAGCACCAGCAAAGAGTTTTGATGACTCATCGTCAAAAGAGAAGCAACAAAAGTGTCGTTCACGCTACGTGTCCCATGACAGACTTCCAGGTTCAACACTGCAGTGAGATGAGCACATCAGTCATGGAAAAAACACAGAGTTGATAGTCATGCCAGCAACACTATGAGGTTGAATACACAAGCACATACAGTCATGGAAAAAAATATTAGACAATTGTTTTCTTCAATGTATTATTCATTTTAATGCCTGGTACAACTAAAGGTACATTTGTTTGAACAAATATAATGATAACAACAAAAATAGCCCATAAGAGTTAAATTTGACAGCAGATATCTAGACATTTGCCATGGTTTTCTTGATAATAACCAAAATCATTATCAAGGAAACCATGGAAAATGTCTAGATATCAGCTACTTTTGTTGTCATCATTATATTTGTCCAAACAAATATACCTTTAGTTGTACCAGGCTTTAAAATGAACAAGAAAGCAAGGAGAAAAAAGGGTGGTCTAATAATTTTTCCCATGACTGTAAATAGGTGCTCTGAGCTTAATGCGAACATGCTGATATATTGATCCATTGACAATAGCTGATAGCGGCTATAATGTTTACTATGCTCATTATAGCTTGTTAACATATATTATTAGCACTAGACAAAAGCACTACATCCACAAGTAGGCCTATTTGTCCTATTTGTCTGTCTTGGCATGGAATGAAAATAATAGAGTACTGCAGGAATAAAGAACTAAAACCCAGAAATGAGTCAGCATTTTTGCACTTTTGCACTGTCAATGGTTTTCAAAAAATGTTTTTATGGCAAGATGCCTGAAATAGACCTCAGTAAATGTGAATTATGAGGCTTTTCATTTTTCTTAATAAAGGCAGTTGTTGACAAGTGGCTAAATGAGACTACAGAGATTGTCTTGGACATTAAACATCAACATTATCCTAATGTTGGCTTTTTAATTTTGAAGATTGCATTTGCCCTTCATCATAAAAATCATAAACGTGGTGTTCATTTGTGGAGATGCTCATACCTGACAAAACATTTAAGATTCATAAACCTTTGATTTCAATTGAGAATATTTTATGCAAGAATCCAAAATCCAATGGAAAAATTTCATTGACTCTTTGTCGAGGAAACCAGTGTGAAAACTACATCCCTGCAGCACTCTAATATACAATGTGTCTCAGTTCTGTTAAAGTGTCCCTTTAAGCCATAGTGAGAGTGAGCCAACATGTACAATATCAGGAACCTGAAACTGAAGCAGCTGTATGGTCGCCTTTTCATCCATCATGACTTCTGTTTTTTAGGCTACACCTGTGTTGTCCTCATGCACGTGAAGGCTGTTTACTGCTGGAAATCTTTGCCTTCTAAGACCCGAGAGTGCAAAAACACCTACAAATACAGTTGCATGCACGCAAATCATCATCAGCTTGTTTCTTATATTTGTGCGTGAAAGCACAAAGCCAGCTGGATCAGAGCTGAGAACAGCAACTGTATTAGCACGTGGTTCAGGTTGATCCTGTACCTGCATCTGAGCCGGGTCTGCGCCTCCTCAAAGTCGTTTCTGAGGAACAGATCCAGGGCGGCCATGCAGTCCTCCAGGGCCAGCGACAGGTTTGACCGCGTGCACCTGCAGAAAGGAAACAAACAAACAATTTGGATGAGAAAAGGAGAGTGTTGAAAATACATTATTGTCTTATAAGCAAGGGCTTGAGCAATTCTGGTGTCTTAAAATTGTGTGAAATAATGTATTAGATTATAAACATGAGATGTGTTTGTATTGGACAACTGCTCAAACAGTTAGTCAATCAAGTTCATTATAATTTCACAGTCAAGGAATATAAACATTTCCTGAACTCTTCTTTCAAGCAAAATTATGCAACAATTTCACCTTAAAAAAAACAAACAGAAGAATGTGCATCTTTCATTCCCACTCTGAGCCCCCAACATGTGTTCCTGCACCATGTAACTTTGGTGGGCAGGTACGAAGTGACTTTACAGCGCTAGCACAAACCACAAGCTATGTCACTTATATTGGTGGAACTGTATCATACTTTATGGAGAAAAATGTTTTCTGGTTTGACTCGACTCTGTGATTTACCGAGTTCCAAACGGGCATAAAGCTTAACTTGTTGCTAATGTAATGCTAAGCGCTAACTGCTGCTAAATGTACAGTAGCTGCTGTCAGCTAGCTGTGTGGAGTGGGAGCCACCGGAGCACCGGGGGAGTGTTGTTGTGCCAGCACAGGAGCTTTGAACCGCTGGAGGAGGAGGAGGTTTTCAGGCCCAGGGTGCAGAGGAAATGCTGGTATGGGAATGTCGCTGGTGTTGTACCACAAGCGGAGTCAGGTAAGTGGGCAACAGAACCGGTTAATGATGAATAAAAAATTCACAGTGTCAGGAGTTTGTACCATAAACTGCAGCGCACCACTTTGAGTCCTATTTTGTGTTTCTGGAAATAATAAAAAAAAATCACTCTGCTCAAGTGTTTTAAATTCTAACTTATGAAATATATTTTAGTCCTGTCAAATAAATGTTTTTTATTCATCTCAGTTTGATCAGAAAGTATTAAATGCCTGTAAAGCCCAAGGTGATGTCCTCAGATTGCTTCTTTTGTCCAACTGGCACTCCAAAACCCAAAGATATTCAGAAAAGCAGCAAAGTATCTCACTTGAAAGGCCCGGGGTGCAGGGGAAATGCTGGTATGGGAATGTCGCTGGTGTTGTACCACAAGCGGAGTCAGGTAAGTGGGCAACAGAACCGGTTAATCAGAGTTTTAAGACTCAATCCTGGAAGTCTTTAGAGACCTTTGCAAAATCAAAGGCTGCAAAACAGACACCGAGCTGGTCCTCCTGCTGTTGGATGAACAAGTAATATTAGCTGACGTGTTTTTGCACTTGTTTGATGTTTGGCTGTGCTAGCAAAGTTGGCAAATCGATAGTTTTTGATTATAAATAAAATAATCATAACAAATGCATGTGTCCAGCAGTTCATATTTACGATAGGTGTACAAGTGAATTGCACTCAAAAACATCCCAATTCTGTCATAATTCTGTCTCTTACTACTTCAATGACCCTGTTCTCATTTTACCGCAACAAAGACAGAATCCAAACACTGACCTACAACAGAGACTTGATATTGTCTCAGTTTAGTTACACATTCCTCCTTTTTGCACCCTTTCTACTCCTCTACTGCATCAACCACAGATGGAAAAAACAGAAACACAGGCAGTGTGAGCCAGAAAGAGGGCTGTGCTGTTTGTGTTGTTTGCATATTGAACGAGAAATCACCATCATCCACTTTTACATAAACACACGCTCAGGGAGCAGTTTGAAGCAAGAGCATCTTTTAAAAGATGAAGAACTGATGTTGCTGCTGCCTTAAATAATTTGAGCTTTCTCTTGTAGATTCAACTCATTGTTTTGCCCGGTCATTATGTTAGTTTATAATGTTGCTGTACATCTTATGAAGAGTTCATTACACGGTGCACGTGTTCATCCTCACATGATGAGTTCACAATATGGCCAAGCTGATCATGCACTCCTTCCTTCATCACAAGGCTTTGATTTCACTCACTGCATTGAAAAGAAGATCTGTTTAAATGTGTTTTTAATTATTCTTTCCACTCCGGGAGACAGCAGCACACATCATATGAAAAAGACATTAAAATTCAGCATAATGAGCTGAACAAATTAATTAAATTGATCGTAAATATGGAACACTAATGTTCAGCATAAAGCTGATGAATTGCCTTCATTTGAATGACATATGACTTGTTTGAATGATACTTTTTAGTATTTATGTAAATTTATATATCGAAATGCTTGAGTTATTCCGTTGTTTGTTCAGTTATTGATGTGTTTTGTGAATAGGAACCTGATTTTAAACACAGCTAAGACTAATGTGTATAACAGCAGTGACTAATAGACAGCATTCACTTTACATTCCTGGCCATTAGAAACACAGTGGAACTATACACTTGTCATACACAAACACACAGACACACTACCGTCACCATAAAGGAGCACACACACTGGTGCAGCTCTGCCTAATGACATGCGGGTGACTGCTGTGTTCACCCTATGACCAACAGCAAGCTGAACTTCCTGATAACAGCACAAGACTCACAATGATGACTGCTGTCAGAAAAACATGCATGTTCAGAATGAACAGTCTTTAGGTGTGCAGTTTTTTTTAAAAGTTTTTTTGTGTTGTGATTGAGCTGGTAAACTAACTGTCTTTGTTTATAGGTGCCATTAAAGCAAATGTTTGTTTACTGCTATATTAAAGCTGTTAATGTAATAAACAGCAGCTTTAATAGAATAGAGCAATGCACTTGCAATAGTTGACTTCTTTTATATTACGCCATTTTGTAATGGAGTCTTTACTAACACTTAAACAAAGAGACCAATAAGGGATCAATAATACAAATATTAATAATAATAATGCCAGGGTAGCAGAACAAGGTAGCAGACTGTGATTGCATATGTGTTTATGTCATTGATTTCAAGGATAGTGCTGCAGAGTCACATGTCTTCCCCCAGTGGCCACTGACTAAATCCAACCAGAGCCTCATCCACTGTGTCGAAACACTTTTCTCTCTGTGTGACTGTAGGTGCAGCGACTGCCCACTCTCACTGTTATTTAAAACAACAAGCTTACAGACCGAGACAACTGAAAACCCAGAAAACCTAGAAATTGAACTGTTTTTGTGCTGACTCTGCATTGACTACATCCATTCTCAGGAACTTCACATCACTACAAAGAGAATTAAGTGGTTATGAAACAGTCTCAATTTGATGCTGATGCCTCGATATGACATACATAAGCAAAGACCATCAGCAAGAAGATTGGCTATTTCTATATAGTTATTGTTAATGACAGCCCACGGGTCTGGTTCCGTGCAAATTAAGACAAAATGATTTACAGCATGCAGATCACAAGAGTCTATTTTTATATTTTCCCAGGCAATTAAAAGGAATCAGGAGATTTTTTTTCTTGAGAGACTTTTATTTGTGAAGTTATATTTTGTGGTTATGGCTGATACTAGGGCAGGATCAGCAAAGAGAAATATTAAAAAAAGGATTGCCTTTTGTCTGTCATTCAACAGATGGAGAGAATTGTGGGATTTGAAGGGATGCAAAACTGATCCTGAATTGACCCTCTTCCTCCTAGATAGGTACGTAATATGTGTACTGTTTTTCTGAAAAACATTTTATCTCATGAATATATTCATTTACCTTGGTGCCAAAACAAAGTTTACTTTGTTTTACCATTGCCATATTTATCCTACATAGCCACAAACAGATACATTACCTCGTCACAGGGTCAGTATTTTTACGACTGCGTACCACTTTTGTCCACAGGGGGCTCTTAAATCGAGACGAAAATTCGTTGTAGTTACTTTAACTTTAACTGTCAAAAATAAATGCTCCAACTCTAATCTTAATCTAATTTACCAGTAATCAAAACACTACAAACAAACATATATCACATTATTAAGTCTAACCTCAATATCAATTATTGTTAAGGTGTTCTGAACCCTATATTTAATGTATTGTTACCTATCTGCAGGTGCTTTTGCACAATAAAAAAAACCTGTTCCTGGTGGTCTAGTGGCTAGGAATCAGTATAGCACTTTCCCAATTCATTCACACTGGATGAATGACATCTGCCTTATGAGTCATTTAGGGTTCAGAATCTTGCCCAAAGACACTTTGACATGTGGCCAGCTGAAGCCAGGGATCGAATCACCAACCTTCCGATAAGTTGATGGCCGCTCTACCAACTGGGCCAAAGTCGCCCAGAGGTTAATCCTCACTTACTCAGTTCATTAAATTTAACCTCCCTGTTGTTCAAAATGTTTAGATCATGCAGAGACTTATAATGAAACTATCATAAGTTTCATTCTGGCAGTATCAATGACAGCAAACAATCATCGGCTTCATTGTTTCCATATAGCTGGAAACTGGCTCAACTGGTTCCCAATGATGGGAAAACAAGATTTTGCCAGGTTTACACCTTGAAGACAATCTGAGGCCTGAGGACACGGAAAAAAATAGCTCAGAATGTCACAAAGTACAGGACAATGTCCACTAAATGTAGGGAATAATTGACAAAAAAAAGGGAAAAAAAGGGATGACCATGAGCACAATGAGAAGAGTCTGCTGGATTCAGGATGTGCATACCGTGCATTGTTCCAATAATTTAATTGAACTTCAAGTCAGCTGAAATTCTGGGTTGCTTTCCCTCGAGAGAGAGAACAACTTGCACAATGACGATCATTATCAACGAGCAACACAAACACACTCACATAAGTAAAACCACTTAGCACATAAGCACTATTCATATACACACCCATTCATGTGTTCATGGGAGCCAGAACGCACACACATTTACACTCCTCCAAGAGTGACGAAGCGTTAGTTTACTGACTGCGGTTCACACAGCTCTCACCACATTCGTTCCAGTTGGTATAAGATGTTCCGGAGGCCTCGCTGCGTTCAGCTGAGACACAAAAGAACCGAGCTGCTCCTATAATAAGCCAGCGAGTTTGTCCACATACCTGAGAGTCATAGCTAGAACACACACAAAACACTTACACAGCGTATGACAGAGGACAACTAAATGACACGACACCTAAACATGCAGCAAGTATCTTACCCATTTGACAGAGTTTCTTCCTCTTCTGACATTTTCATTTGGCTAAAAGTGTGTGTGTGAAGAAGAGACGGAGAAAGATGGAGAAGTGAATGAGAGCCTGAGGCCTTTCCAGCAGTGCAGTGTGAAGGTCTACGTCTGTTTCTGTAGCAGCAGCAGCAGCAACAAGAGCAGGAGAAGCAGCAGCAGCAGAAGGGCAGTCGGGTGAAAGAGAGAGAGAGAGGGGGAAGAATGAAGGAGACAGAGAGGGAGGGAGAGAGAAAGAGAGGAGGAGAAAGAGGAAGGACGCAGCAGCAACAGCAGATCGTAATAAGATTGGGATGACTATCGCACATGTGGGGAGAAAAGACAGCACACTATCTGTGCTGCTTTTTCTTTCACACACGCACACACACACACACACACGCACACACACAAAAAGGCCTGTCCCACCTCTTCCGACCATCATGCTACACACTGCAGTCTCTGCTCTGATTGGTTAATGCAAAGTCAGGGGTGGGCCTAAAACACCACAATTCATGGCCTAAAGATTTTTATATAAAATGTGAATCAAAAAAGCAAAAAGCAAAATAAATGAAAGGTCAGAGTGAGGGCTAATAGAAGAAATAAAGTGCTTTCATTCTTCCCCGACATAAAACTTTTATAGGCGGAAGAATGAAAGTGAGGTTTAAAAGAAGGAAGAGGAAGAGTGCTGGTGCGTAGTGAGACTCAGTCGGTCCAGTCTGCTGCAGTGGCAGAGACTGAACACTGCAGCGACCAGAGTCCAGAAATAGAAGACATAGACGCAGTACAGCAGCTCATACTGTGGATGCACAAGACCTAATGTGAAATCATGAATAAAAAATTCACAGTGTCAGGAGTTTGTACCATAAACTGCAGCGCACCACTTTGAGTCCTATTTTGTGTTTTTGGAAATAATTAAAAAAAATCACTCTGCTCAAGTGTTTTTAATTCTAACTTATGAAATATATTTTAGTCCTGTCAAAGAAATGTTTTTTATTCATCTCAGTCTGATCAGAAAGTATTAAATGCCTGTAAAGCCCGAGGTGATGTCCTCAGATTGCTTCTGTTGTCCAACTGGCACTCCAAAACCCAAAGATATTCAGAAAAGCAGAAGTATCTCACTTGAGAAGCTAAAATTGGACAATATTTGACATTTTTTGCCTAGAAAAATGACTTAAATGATTAGTGGATTATAAGGAGTGTTGTTCATTTTTCTGTCAGTCGGCAGCTATAATTATTTCAGCACTAAACTGGGAACTGGTGTGTTTGAATTATCTGGACAGACACACTTCAAAAGTGAACAAATCACTTGCAAGGAAGAAAATTAAGCCAAAACATGAAATCTGATTTATAGAAAATGTAATTTCTCCTCGTGGCATAGCTCTATAGCACACAGCCACACATACACACTCTATTAGTAACACTGCTAACATCAAGGGAGCATAAAGATCACACTCATGTGACCGTGTCTAAGTGCTCATTACATTTGACATATTTTTCTCCCTCAATGTAGCTCATAAAAACACATTCATGAGAGCAAAGCACTTTGGCCGGCACAGAAACATGAAGGGAAATCCATCTATCTTTATAGACTGTAGTAAAAAAGAAAAAGAAAAAAAAGAAGAAGTGTAATTGTTGCTTCCATGTCTCTTGTGTGTGCTGAGAGGAGCACAGACAGTCACGGGGTTATGGTGGAGATAATTAGATTTGATTCGCAGCTGTCCTCATGGTGGAGAATTGAATTTGACAACAGAAAAACAAGACATTTTGCCCCTTAGGGCTTTATATAATAATACGTATATCATCCTAAACATGTGTGGATCTAAAGAGTGGAACAGTGTTTTAATGACCATTAATAACATTAATCTTTCAATGAAAAGCTGCCATACACACCATTATAGTGATGGCAGTGGTTTGACATTTTGGGAAATGTGCTTATCTGCTTTATTGGAATACTTTAATGAAAAGAAACCACTTCGATATGTGTTCATTAAATATGCAGCTGGAGTCAGCAGCCAGTTAGCCAGGATTTAACAAGTACATTTGTGAGCTTTGTGAGTATGTTGCAGAGGCTTCAAATGATCATATTTTGAGGGGAATTACTCTGCACAAGTTGTAACTACAAAGACAAATAGGCGTAAATGTGTAATTTTAGAAATCCCATAATCAAACAACTTTTTGACACACGCCTACAAATCTACCTACATCTTTTCTTTTTGTTTGTTGACATAGTTGCTATGGTTTCATCATAGCCTACACCAGGCATGATTGGCTAAAAAGAGATTAAGTGACAAGAGATGCATAAACCATAGACTGTATAATTAGGCATAAACACAGAGGTACAATCCCCATTCTACAAATGGTGGGATGCCATGAAACATAGTAAATATACATTCTTGCTGATTTCTGTTTTGTTATGGACTTTTTTTACTTTAATTGAGAGTACAGCTGATGAGCGATGACATACAGCAAAGGAATTGAACCCAGGCCGCTGCACTAAGAACTCAGAATTTATTGCATTCTGTTTTTACTTTACACAGCGTCCCATCTTTTCTGCATCATGTTTGGAAATTAATCAAAATGAGAAAACACAGACTACTAACAAACTACTAAATGTCATAAAACAGTCGAAATGTCGTACATTATGGCAGTTTTAGCGTGCCTGATCTCCATCGTACAGAAGGCAAAATGATCGTACAAATACGATCACTATCCTACATCTGGCACCACTGTCGGCTTATATCATACTGCTGGACAGAGCAGACTGGCAGTTTTCAGCTGTTTTCAATCCTGCAGCAAAGCTAAGCTAACTGTCTCCTGGCTGTAACTTGTAACTGTTGCTTTCAATATCACAAGTATATTTTCCAATTAATTTCAAATTAATATTTTATGTGAAACATTTGGCCCCCAGAACCTGGATTTGCTTAATTTCGAATCATTTGTGCTGATAATCTGTGCTCTTTTCTTTTAATTCCCTCCCTCAGATCCAAACAGACACAGCTATCCTCGCCCTCAGGCTCACAGTAAATCCTTTACATGCCCCGACAGAGAATGTATGATTAAACTATTGAATAAGCAACTAAACGTTCATCCAGTCATAACTTGACTGGGAGAGTTTAGGGATGTTTTTATACGTTCTGTGTGAATCACTGATATTGTCAAACAGCAAGAAGAAATTTCCTTCAGGCGGACTTTACCCCAACATGTCAATAATGTGTCGAGAAGCCCTATAAGTCAGCTGGAACATGCACTGGGAACTTTTCAAGAAGAATGTGTGCAAATGACAGGACATCAGCAGGTTTCTCAGAACATTTTTTCTTGTAATAGCAATTTGAACGAGCAAGATTTTATCTATGATCAGTCATCAGTTCACTGTCTGGTCTTACCCATTTGATGGATTTGTTGACTGCAGAGCATCTTCGTTGTTCGGGAGCTGTAACCTGAAACAGAGGAACAAAATCAAGGCAGTTTAGAGAAAAGAGAGAAATCTCAAGGGATGAAGAACCAGCTGAAAGGCCTGCTATTGTTCCAGGAACATGATCGTGAGAGCCATAGAAACACGGACACTGAAATATGTGGACACTCCCAGGCTACTTATATCTTGTTGGGCACATTGATGCAGAAATCAACGTGAGCGTTTTGGGGAAATTGTCTGAGAAATCTGGATATGGGAACAGATTTTGGGAAAGTTTTAAAGAACATATCAAGTTTTACACTAAAACATTTACTTATTGGCCTTCAGTTCAGAGACTCTCACCTGAAGTCTGTGATGACTGGATCCAGTTCTGGACTGTTTATGACTGACAACCTTGGACAAACATAAGTACCATAACACTGTTATTAAATGTCTGATTAGCACAGAAGCTCACATGGTATGTTGCTTGTGACACAGCTAATTGTTTCTTACTGTAAGAATCAATGACTGTACACAATGTGAACGTACCGGCTCGGGGAGTCCGGGCCGTCAGGGATGTCTTGTGCCTGCACGGCGTCCCTGTGAAGAGGTCAGAGGTCAGTTTAGAGAGAGTGTAAGAATAGATCTCATGATGGTGAGAGGTGTACAAAGACACTGGGAGTCTAGGAGTCCTATGTGATGACTAAAAAGATCACATGTAAGTTAAAGGGCACATATTGTGCTCATCAGGTTCATACCTGTATTTGGGGTTTCGACCCAAACATGTTTACATGAATAAATGTTCAAAAACACATTATTTTTCTCATACTGTCTGCCTGAATATACCTGTATTCACCCTGTGTCTGTAATGCTCCGTTTCGCGCCTGTCTCTTTAAGACCCCCTCCTGAAAAAGCCCAGTCTGCTCTGATTGTGATACTGTTTCATTGCAGCTGGGTTGTGTCTCAAAAAGGATCCAGCTTGTATAAGTATGACGCCACATCTCTAATCTGCAGGACTCTGCCTCTGATTGGCTTACCCTGACTTTAATCAATCTCCTCATACCTAACTCTGGCAAAAGTTTTACACAATTCGGATCCTGGCTAATGCCTTGTAGCAGGGGAATGACTGTCACAACACTTTCTACCTAAATATAATATAGCTGTGACATCAAAACCTAAAGTCCTTGGCAAATGCAGCTGCAGAGAACAAAACAACTTCTTAAATGGATATGTTATTTCAGCTGCAGTGCACTGCTTTAAAGTGAAAGCCTGCTTGACCACATCATGAATGTAATGTTGCCTAACAGGCTGCACACTGATGACAAACACCTAATGAGAGCAGTTAAATGGATCATTATGATACCAAACATGTACAGTACAGTATCAACAGTATTTCTCATATTAACTCACTTTTCTACGGATTTATTAGCTGTTTGGCTCCTATAAATTACTCTCAAATACAACTTCAACATTGTAACAACTGTAACATAGTGAGATAATAACACTTTTCTAAAGTATAGAAACCAGTGGTGGAAGTAGTAAAAAGTCTTATATTCAAAACTTCAAAGTACCAGCATCAAAATGTAGTATTGTATAGTATTTGTTATGCAGAGTGGCCCCATGCTTTATATATCCTAAATATATTAGCAGATTATTATTTTTCATGCATTTATGTAAGCAGCATTTTACTGTTTTTAAGGTAGCAGTAACTTTGACAAGGTAATATACTGTTAATGTAGTTGTTCATGCCACTTTAAATCATGTATTTTATGTTGAGTCTTGACCTGAAAAGTAATTAAACCTGGCAGTTAAGTGTAGTACTCAAGTACTTGAGTAGATGTACTTAAGTTACATTCCACCACTGATAGAAACACACACACTCTGAGAGAGTGAGAGTGAGAGAGAAAGAGAAAGAGAAAGAGAGAAAGAGAGAGAGAGAGAGAGAGAGAGAGAGAGAGAGAGAGTGTGTGTGTGTATGTGTGTGTGATCTTAAGAGGATCTCTGAGGGCCCTGAACATGTTGTGCTCCACACCAGTGAATCACAAAGTGGGGACCCCTGGGGGCCTATGACACTGTGTGAGGGGTCTGTTTAAATATTTCAGATTCACTCAATAAAATCATATTTCTATATAATTAATTACATTATAATCTAAGAAATCTATAACTCCTGGAATCTGTTTGATGAATGCATATCTAACATCTCTCTAATACATTTTTCTTGTGTTGTTGCAGGCTGAAAGAAAGCTTTACACAACAGTGTAATCATGATTAAAAGACAACAATGACACTTGTTAGACTGTAAAGTGAGACTGAATTCTCCCTGTTGGCCGCACTATGAAAACAGACAAGTATCGACAGAGCCAGGACATGCAGAGATTTTCAGAAGCTTTTCCTTTTTTACTTACTTTTGGCTGTCATTTTTCTTAAAGCTGCGTCCCCAGTTTTTAATAAAACTCATTCCACAGCTCTGAGATCCGGTGGAACAGCAGAATATCCCGGACAGAGCAGGTTTACCGAGCGGGCATGGATGTAGAGAGAGCCGGGGAGAGGAGAGGAGAGGAGCCGCTCACACCGAGTTCACACCGACACAAACTGAACAGCTGCTGTGCGTCTTCCTCCTTCCTGACGTGGAAAGGTGTGTTGCTGTCATCGCCATAATAATGACTTTCCTATTTAAATGCGCTGCAATGTAGCTGCTGAAGGTCCTGACTTCATGGTCCTAAAGCCCTCCAAGTTATGGCAACGTTACACAAAAACAAAAACAAATAGTCTTTTTTCAATGAAATAACTATCTCAGAAGTAAAAAAAGAAATAAAAATTCGTAATAAAAAAAATCTGCAATTTTTTCTGAATTAATATGGTAGGTATTTGAGTTTTTCTGAATCATTTCTAAATAATAAAAAGAAAAGGTTATCTCATTAAAAGGGCAAATGTTTTTAATCTCAGTTTATTGCATTACACCTCTGTAGATAAATACATAAAGCTTGTTAATAAAAAATATATATATTTATATATATATATATATATATATATATATATATATATATAAAGAAAAGGTTATCTCATTAAAAGGGCAAATGTTTTTAATCTCAGTTTATTGCATTACACCTCTGTAGATAAATACATAAAGCTTGTTAATAAAAAATATATATATTTTTTATTTATCAAAGGCCTTCTAATTGGACGAAAAACACTGTAGCTATATGTTCAAAAATAATTTTAAATACTCTGCTTTTATGTATATGCTGTATTTTAAATATATTTTCATTTTAGTTTATAAGCTGGGATGCAAGGTAAGAAATCTTAAAAGTGTTCAGAAAAAATAAGTAAAATTTGAGGATTTATTATTATTATTTGGGGATTATTTTAACAATCGTGGTTTCATATATCAACAATGGACTTTTAGGCTCAATTTTTAAAATTAAACTATAAGTGTACTTTGAAGTATACGGCCTGCACTACAGATATTAAAGCATCACTTATGACCAGAAGTGTGCTCTTAAGTTTCCTGGAAATAAGTCACTTAGCATGGAAAAAGCTAATAAAAATGACAAATTTATGGAAGAAATCTTAACCGACTTAAACCAAAATGACCAATTTGTTGACTGATCAACTAAGAGGGAGCAGCCCTGGTATAAATAGGATGTGTTGCTATATATAGATTGAACTACTCAGTAGTACATTAACATGTATGTAAAGTAGTAGACTGCACATTAACCAGCAACATAATTATTTAAAATACATTATATAATGGACCGGGCCATAATGAATACTTTCACCTTTATATAGAAGTATATTTTGTTAATAATTCTGTACCAATGGTGGTATTCAGATTCTTTACTAGAGTAAAAGTACCAATATAACAATGTAAAATACTCTATTAGAAGCAAAAGTTCTGCAGTAAAAATCGTACAAAAGTAAAAGTATCTGTATTATTAACTAAATGTATCTTGGTCCACAACTGTTGCATTATAATGTGTTCCTGGGTCGTTAATACAAATGTGTTAATATGTGTATGCATACATTTTGACATTTAAGTTTAATCTAGAACAGTGTGTCTTAGTTTATCAGCTAATTATGTGTTTTAAATGTTTTAGATGGTGAAAAGTACAACATCCCCCCTCTGATGCAGAAGTATAAAGTAGCATGAAACACTAAAGTACAAATCCCTCAAAATATATGCAACTATAATACTTGAGAATACTTTCTTAGTTATTTTCCATCACTGCTCTAGATTTTAATGCACTTTTTCTCATAATGTAGATGTGGGAGAGTATTTTTACACAAGTAAAGTAACTTTAACTGTCTTAAACAGCCAGTAAAATAATTCAACAACCATAGAAACACACAAACTGCAAAACTACACGTTTAATATTTATTCTGTTTCAATTAAATGCATTACATATTCTGGCTGAACCTCCAAATAATGATTCTTTTCTTACACGTTAGAAAATACAAAATAAAATACAATTAGCTTGAGTTTTAAAAAGCATTTATGGGTAAGCCTAGAAACACAAGTGGTTCTTGATTTGTAAAAGGAGTCTGTACAAATGACAGTAACATGTCAGGTGGCCTTTAAATGTGAGAGAATTAAACTGTAGTGAGACTAGAGACTCAGCTGTAAAGGTGAAGAAGAGAGGGATGACATCTGTTCTCTCTTATTTACAATAAACATGAAGTGTAATATGAGGCGTAGTCAGAAGGAAGTGTAGCATCAACAGCGGACAGTAAACTGGGTAAACATGAGAAGAGGAAACTGTGACGATGCTCATTTGTTAATGAAGGCCAAAAGGAGAAAAATTAAGTCAGAACAGGAAGAAGTGGTGTGCACTGTTTGCAGAGAAAATGAAAGCAAAGGCATCCTGCTCTTTAAACAAGCCTCGTCATTCATCACAGTGTAGCACTGAGTGTTAGCTTCAGTTTCTGGGAGAAAACACTAAATTACCCAGCGAGAAAAATAATCACTGGCCGACCAACAGCTGTGTGGATGCAGTGCAACAAGGGGGAGTTTATCCTCAAAACACCAGTGAGACAAATCCCCACAGAGCCTGAAGTGCACACAAACTGCTCTGACAAAACACAGACGTTAACGTTTACTGACTTTGTGTAAGACTTTGAAGTCTCCCAGAGAGGAAGCATCTCCTGAAAGAAAGAAATAAAACATTGAGGAAAAATAAAACGTTCATAAAAAGAAGCACCGACACTTTAAAATTGGACCTGGAGGTGAAATGGATATTGAATACTGAAGTTGATCTTGAAGTGTCATTCAGCGAGACACTGAGCTGCTGTGTGCCTAACAATCAGGACTAACACTCACGATAAACATTAATGTAAAAGGAAGCAGAGAAGTGGACTTACATCTGTTTTTACCACACTCAAACATTCATCTATGAATACCAAGTTTCTATTCTGAAATTTATATTTGTCTGATATTGTCCAAACTCACCATACTTTTGATTATTTAAAGGTATAGTATACAGGAATTGTTGTTTACTGTTTATAAACACAACATTTAAATTTGGCCCATTGAAAATGAAAGCAAACCTTCAGATTTACTCTCCATTTTGGAACAAACTTCACATTCTTGACATTTCACCATTCTATAATGACTCTATTTAATACGAGTCTATCCGGTGTTATTTTATTGTAAACTCCTGCATAGCATACATTAAATCAGAAGACCAAATTAGTAAAACTTGACATCATTTACAATATTAAGTATTTGTTGTTTGACTCAGATAAAATGTTCTTGTTTTGTGCAATCTCTTGTAGTGTGCACTAAAATTGAATGCTGATTAATATGTAATTATTACATGCCACAGATGTAGTTTCATTCCTTTAGTTTCTCCCAAAAAAGAAACTTTCACAGCACAGATGAATTACAAAACAATGCGTCACAGAAATGTAAAAGAGATTAATGTATCTAGTAGCTGGAGGTTGTAGCTGTGATGGATTTGTTCTATTTTAGTGTAAATCTGCACATGCGTTTCACATATCAGAGGACTGGCAACTTCCAGTTAAACAAGTAGAAATGTCGGATTATGTCATCCTGTCCTGAACAAATACTTTTTTAAAAAATCTCATAGGCCTTCTGCAATCAAACAGGACTAGAAAAGTACATGGTCACTCTTAAATTTTGTTATGGTGCCTCAAAAATGCTCTTCTTTCCCAGCTTACTATCTTGAAAGTTCAAGATTTAGTTTCAGAAAATGAACCAAGAGCTGGAAAGGATTTTAGTTTTTTTTTTTCAGGGCTCTACAAAGTTAGAAAGTCTATTTTCTGACTAAATCTCATGAAATCTCAGAATAACTTCAGAAGCTAGAGTTGTAATAAAGTATAGCAAGAACCGTTAGAGGATAAAGACAGGGCTTTCGACGAGGCCATTTCAATCTAGCTGTGAGTGCATTAAATAAATTACATTCTGGAGAGTTAATGTGGCATTTGTAGCCTGGTGTTGAAATCAACGGAGCAATCTCTAAATCCATTTTCACTGCATTTCATTTTCAACAATCCATTCTTCAGAACATACACTCCATCTTGGTCCTCTCCTCCAAAAACAAGACCAACAGGATGGAAAACACAATACTGCAATGCCAGTGAACCGTGGACAGTCTGGGGAGAAGGAAAGAATCAGAGATGGGTTTATTCTAAGAAAGTCTCTTCATGGGGTCAGCAGGTGCTGCTGAATCAGTCCTATACAGTCCCCACTTTGCTTTGGTGCTTTCTGAGGCTGGGCCAGGCTGTGCTGTGCCGTGCCGAGCCAGGTCAGTGGACGGGGGGAGGAGGAGGGGAGGGGGAGAGGGGAGACGAGCTCCTCAGGAGAGTTCAGACTTGCTGAGTGCGATGGCCAGCTCCAGGTCCTCTTGTTCCTGCTGGGTGAGCCGGGCGAGCCGCTCCTTTTCCTCTCGCTCGCTCTCGCGCTTTGCCCACTCTATCATGTCTTCCTCTGTTGGATACTGCTCCGTGAACACAGAAAACACACACACACACACACACGAGGAGGAAGGAGAAAACACACATATGCAAAAGAAATATTGGGGGGAAAGGAGACACACAGACAAACACATACACAGTTAACATATTCTCAAAGATACAAAATGACTCCTAGAGCCTGCTGAAAAATAAATAACAATAACCGTTTGATTATGGCCAAAACCATACTAATGATCATGATTATTTCACTCATCGCATTTATTTAACTCTTAAAAGGAACTATTTAACTACTTTTTTTAAAAGTGTTATCCTGAACTTCTTATATAATTCAACTGAAAAAAAAATTAAAAAATGAATTCAATTTTTTAAATAAACTGTGTGGAGAGCACTGCTGTAACAAATGTTGCGCTGGATGTATAACACAAGTCAAAACAAGAGCATTATTGTGAAATGGAATATGGCACATTACTCGTTTAATCTCAATCATCTTGTTTTTATAATTGTTGGATGCCAAAATTGTTATTGAAAATGAATTGTCAGCCCTACAATAAGCTTCATAAATGAACTGCTGACTGTTGAATTACATTTCAAGTGCTACTGTTTCTGTCCTGTAACATCCATCACTTATCATTTCTGTTAATATGAGTACAAGGGTGTAAAGTCCAACTGATACTGTATTTTAGAGGCAAATATCAATATACCAGATCACTATTAGTACCCAATAAAAAAGAACACATGACATACACACGTTTTCAAGAAGAATCTCTTAAATTTGGTTATAATCAGTAGTCCTATCACTGCAGTTAACAAACTATGTCATAGTTGTTTCTGAATGACCAAAAACATATTTCAGGGATTTCTGTGCTGCAGTTTGTTTTCTTTTAAGATACTTTTTGAGACATTTCTTAAGTTCCGTGAATTGCAGGGAAAGAAAATGACCGGATCCACCAAGGATGTTTACATTTGGCTTATTATAATACTAGCAATGCCAAAGTACCAGTCAGACTCCACAGCGGTGATGCATCTCATAAAAAAGGCAACCCTAACTGTATTGTGGTCTTTACTTGGCAATTCAGTTTCCCATAACAGAAAATGTGTCTAATGAGGGTAAAATCAGATCTCTCAATGTCTGAACTGACACTTTTGAAGAACTCACTAAAAACTGACTTCTCAAAGTGGACAAGTTTTTTATTTTTATTTTTTTTATTTCCCTTCATCAAAGATGACCATTAACTGTTTAGTCCCTCAGTGTGGATGGTTGTGTTCAGGGACTAAATTAGGATGTAAGCATGATCATTGATGAAGAAACGGGAGTCGTGAGAGCAAAATTGTAGGCTGACAACAAACAAAAGGCAAAGAATAAGAACTTCAAACAAACAGAACTTTTGTTGAGACAGTTAATCATTTCAGATCAGGCATGCACTGTGACAACAGGTATATTATTGTCAATAAATGACTAAAGAAGCGACACAGGTTACCCAGCATGTCCCCCTCCCCATGCAAAAGAAAGTAGACAGTGATGACGACGTTCACCAGCAGGTAGTTTAGAGCTTGTGTTTTCAGTGTACAGCGGCATGCATGATGAGAGCTTTAAAGAAACATCGAATGGATTTAGTAATCAGAAAACATGCATTTATTACTTGTTGGTGCTGCTAACCACTGCTGCTTTTAAATATGAATTAAATCAGACATCAAAAGTCCTTAGAATCATCAATCAATCAACAAGAATCATGCATTTTATTTTTAAATATTTTCTTTAAAAAAAAGCAGCTTTGTGTCTCCTGTAGTAACATTGTTTGGTTTCCCTGCATTTTGCCAGCACCCAGAGCTGCCAGCTCATTAGCTGGCATTAGTCCACTAGATATTGTGTGTTTTACAGACTTTTCCACGCAAATCAGCAGCAAACCAAACAGTGTTACTACATATACTAGCTACTCAACAATGGCACAAAGCCAGTTGAAAATCTGCAACATTTCCCATTAAAGAAACCATTCACATATCTGGTACTTTTGTCTTTACCTTCTTTACCTTTCTACTTTTTAGTGAAGTAATTTTGTGGGATTCTGTTAAAGGTCCATACAGGTGTTTTTGCTTGTCTCAGCCCATTTTACTTTTATATCATTGCCAAACATTTGCCAAAGCATGTTACCAAACCTGTAGCTATTTCGAAGCATCTTCTCCTTTTCCCATATTTTCACCGCAAGATCAAAACCAAAAAATAAAAATTTGCAAATACCTATAACTTGCTTGATATTATGATTCAGGATTCTGATCACTGAACAAAATTTACAAATCATTGCATGCTTACAGCGGAAGAACAAAGCAGAAATGACAGAACTGGGAAAGTTGAGTAGACTGCTTGAAAGGGAGGAAATAAACTTAACTTTAAAGCATGCTTTGGAAAATGTCAGCCATAATTTAAAAATAAAGTCACAACTTGTGGTAAATGAACTGAAAATGCAAAACAAATGTTGGTATGGTCCTTTAAAAAGCTCAGGCATTTGCAGATAGAGATGTCACGGATGCACACAGAAGCCAGAGATGGTGCCCTTGATTCAACTCTTTATTCAACTTATTTGACAGAGGTGTAAAGACACAAAGACAGAGAGACAGAATACAGCTGATCTGTTTCTCCACAACACACGGCTGACCAGACAAAGGCTGAGGGAACTGATAAATGAAGGGTGGTTGGATGAACAGGTGGATGAATAAATAGGCGGCATGTGTAAAGGAAAAAACAAAATAAACATGGATGTGAGGGATGACGCAGGCAGTGGTATGAGTGAATGAGAGCCGAACACACAGTTAGTGCGTGCAGGTTGGGGTTCGACAGGGACATGCAGGTGGAGTCGTGAGGCTCGAGAATCAATACTGTCACTTAATAACGGTCATCCATCCCAAATTCACAGCATTACAGCACATTTCTGTGCAGTATTACAAAAGGAAGAGGCAACAGGATTTTAATAATGCCACCAATGTATTCCTGATATATTAAGAAGGAATTAGCCCAGGTTAAGATGAATTGGATCTGTTGTGCAATGTGACTACTTGCACATATTTTAACTAGTAAGTACAAGAAAAGCAATAAAGTTATTACAGCAACCTGGCTCTTGCTCGCGAGAAGAAATACAGTATTTCTCAGTATTTCTGTCATGTAGCATTGCTGCTACAAATTTGTCCTGGAGCATATGTTATCTATGAGTTTGTGAAAGTTCATGAATATCCTATTTTTAATCCTATTTTACAGGAAATGGGATCTCACTGATGATGCAGCAGGCACTGCTCTGCATCTTGTTAGTATGTTTCTGAGTCGGCACAATAATTGCGTAAAAACCATAACATCAGTTGACCTTGACTGAGTCTGAGCACAGTCACTGGTCAGACCCGGGTTAAGCACTTTGCACCAGTGGCAATTTGAAATGTTACCTGAGATGCAATTTCAGTGTAAAAAGGTGCTTAAAATTAAATGTTGAGCAATAAAATCGTTTCAGAATGAAATGTGCACATGCACAGGCTGTAATGTCAGTGTGCTGAGTTGGGATGGCTAACAAAAGCCAAATACAAGCAGCCTCTCATCTCTCCATTCACTGCCAACCACTTGGTATCATAATGATTGCTGTGTATAATAATTTAAGGTGCATCAGAACTTCTGTCCGTTGCTAGAAACATGATGCAGAGTTAATATATCAATATATCTCTAATTGCTATTGTGACATTTCTGTACATTTCTTCATAAAATAAGACAGTGCAACTTCAATCATGGGCCTTAAATTAAATGCGATCTCAAAGCAAATCAGTAACAAAAAATAATTACAAATAGAAAGAATCTTTACATGGCAAAAAAGTATAGCAATAATAAAGAGCTAAAATATACACCAGCAGCAGAGAGGATGCAAAAAATAAACTCAAATGTAGAAGATTAAATAGCTCATGTTAGCTTAACTCAAGAAAACAAGGTTACCAAATAAACAAATGTAGCATCAGGAACCTGTGCTGATTAGTTTGATTTTTGTGTGATTTTTTTCATGGCAGTGGATGGAGCGATTTATAAAGCTGGCCTGATGTTTGGTGGTTGTGACTTCAAAACAACAAAACGTGATTTATTAGCAGGAAAAAAAGAGAAGAGGGCAGTGACTACTGAGAGTCAGGTGAAGGTGAGGGAGAGGGCGGTAGGGAGGTGCTCACTTTGTCAAAGGTGGCAAATCGGTCAGCTTCCCGTACGTTGTGACGAGGAGGGGAGGAGGGGGCGAAGGGGTCGGCTAAAGGATCCTTGGCAGGCAGGGAGGAGGAGGAGAAGTCTCCTGAAGGTTGTTGCAGGAAGGGCCCTCTCCGCTGGAAGGAGTCAGAGGACTCTGTTCTGGAGATGGACAATCTCTTACCTGATAAGACACAGACAGGTGGACATAGAGTCAGCAGGAGATTTGTACATTTTTAACAATGATATGAAACATACTGGTGAGTCTTTCTATTTTGTATTAAAAACTGTTTTCCTGGGGTGTTCCCGGTGGCACACCTGGTAGAGCGCGTACCGTAGAGGCATTGTCCTCGTAAGCGGGCGGCCCGGGTTCGAATCCGGCTCGGAGCCCTTTCCCACATGTCTTCCCCTCTGTCTCCCCCTTTCACTCTCAATATCTCTCTCTCTCTCAATAAAGCTACAAAATGCCCAAAAAAATATCTAAAAAAACCCAACTCTGTTTTCCCTTCCCCTTTCTTCGAGCACGCCATGTGAAATTACTTTTCTCTGACTCACTCTCTGACTGTCTCTCGTCTCCTCTCTCTCATGTGTGTGTGTGTGTGTATCTCACTCACTGAGTCGGGTCGCAATGCTTCTTGGGATACTCACATCACATTAAATTATTTACAAGTCATGCAATTGGTCTGAGAGTTGCCTTACTGCAAAATCAGTAAAGGTTAGAAATACTGGATTAAAATGTAATAATTCATCTAGGTCCAGACCCAGTCCATGGTCTACCTTTTAGTGACTTGGGGAGGGTTGGAGAGGATTGGCAGTTTGACAAGAAAAACACATTTGGTTATTTTGCCACCAAGCTAACCTTGCCTTCTGCATATAGTATATATACATTAAATTGTAATGATAAAGTGTGATATTAATTACAAAGCTAACAGTGTGTTTTATTAAAAATGACCATCCCATCCCGTTATCCTGAAGTTGTTGGCAGGAGCATGGCTGTTTGACCACAGTACTGACCTGGAGGTGGAGGAGGAGGTCTGGTTGGCGTACCCGTTTTTGGGGGCAGGGCAGGGGGCACATCAGGGCCGGCAGACTGGCTGTCGTCCTGGAACAGGTTCTTATTGTTAATGCCAAACTGGTCAGCACCGTTCGACTGAAACAGAAAATTCACAGCAAATCAAATACATACAGTAATATAGAACATTACATAATTCAGCAAAAACAAGGAAAAAACTACTCTCCTCTCTACAGAATATAATTAATACTTTATGGCATTATAATTATTGAAGATCGGAAGTGATATCACACACAGTAGCCTTTTTTTGCAATTTTGCAAAGACTTTATCCATAAGGCAACTTAAGGCTACATAATCTATACATGGAGGAAATATTTTTAGAACACACTTTCCAATAATGTATACACATCAAATATAGCTGCTAGTTGCATGTACTAAATGGTGTGTTTAGTGTTCCATTCCTCCACAGGAGACAATCACGTACAAGTGGTCCCGCTATTTCCTCCCAAAAACCACAACACACTCAGCAACAACTCACAGCCTTCCTGAATGGTTCTGGTTTACAGCAGAAGTGAGTTCACTGTGTCGCAACAACTTCCACTTCCACTGACTTAACGGTCATTATTCACGACTTGTCATTCAGTGAGTTTCACTCCATACTGAGAGTTATTTCCACAGGGGATTAACAGCGCCTCTTGATTACCTTTGTCAACGCACTGAAATCTGCAAAGCCCCCTCCAAAAGACTCATTACCAAAAACAGCAGCAAATGGATCTGAAACACATGAGCATATTACATTTACAGAACTGATAAAAAAGGCATACAGCCACTGTAAACAGTGTATTTTGTTCATTATATTTTCAACAGCTGCAATGGCCTCTGCCCCCAGAGGGTGGCGCTATGTCACAAGTCATACCTGGATCTGAGCTGGCGTTTACTGTCGTACCACCTGGAGCGAAGGGGTCATTGGATGCTGCGGTGTCCTTCTGAAGACACAACAAACATAACATACATGCAGTATTATTGTACAATAACAATTGTACAATAAACTCTGATGTGAAGGTGAATATCCTCACACTTAATGTGATTAAATCTGATGCATATCAGACTAAAAAGCATCAAACACTACTGTGGATCTGATTTCATTCTCACTGAATTTTAAATTTAAGCAGCAATAACAGTATTTGTCTTATTTAATTTGTGTTGTTTCAGGTCTGTACTGACGCCGTAGCACTGAATGTAACTGATCTGTATTAAATTCTACTGCAAGGAAAACCTGCCCAAGACTGCAGCACAAAAAGGTCAAACTGAGATGTACAAAAACAAAACAATACTCTCTTTATGCTAGTGCAATATTAGTAATACCTACTATGAAAATAAGCAAAAATCAAAAAGACTTCTGTTTTAATTCCTGTCATTTTAAAATCTCTGAATGTCAGTGATTAATGGCTTTTTTTTGTTTTTGGTAGATCACAGATACATTTGCATGAAATAAAAGGTTATATTAGGTGATGCTAAATAGGCTTTTTGTTCAAAAGGTTGTAATAATAAACTGATTAAACTAAACTAATTGGCCTGTTAATTACTTATTGAAACAAACGGCATCATAAAACATTCATTATTGAGACTTAATGGTTGTCTGATTCCTTTTCTATCAGGAGTGCCCAATTAATGTGGGATTGAGTACAGTGTGGTTGTTTTACAGCAGGCTTACTCACCACAGCCAGATCAGAGGAAGGTGAAGAACAGCTGAAGGGATCAGCCCCTCCGTCCTGAGAACCAAAAGGATCCGCCTCCCCGATGGCGTTCACTTTGCCTCCAAACGGGTCAGAATCAGCCATGTTGTTCGCCGTAGAGCTGAATGGATCCTTGGCTGCTAATGCTGGATTGGCAGGTTTGGAGGTGAAGGGATCTGGACCTGCTGCTGGTGCGGCCGCTGTGTCATTCGGCTTGGCCGCAAACAGGTCTGGCTCTGGCGCGCCAGTAGTGGTACCAAACGGGTCAGCTGAGGCAGAGAAAGGGTCCTCTGAGGAAAAGGGGGCAGCGGAGGCCTGGAAGAAAGAGTCTGCAGCAAAGGGGTCGGAGCCTTTGAACGGATCACCTCCGAATGGATCTGATTTAAAAGAAACAGCAACAGATACAGAATGTGAACATTAAATAGTGTAGAATTGATAAATGCCAGATGACACTTATTATAAATATTGATACGATTTTTTAGGGGTTTTTTTCTTGTTTTTGCCTGTTCATTACATTTTCACAAGGGGTGTCACTTAGAAAACTTACCCGCAACATCTGCTTTTCCAAATGGATCATCTTTAAAAGGATCGTCTATAAAAGGTTAAAAAAAATCAGTCTGATTACATTAAGGGTAGAAAATAAATTGTTAGCCAAGTCAAACCTAAAGACTAAACAATAAACCTTAAAACACATCAATATGTACAATGAAAACATTACATCTGTATTTAAACTTTGGTAAAAAAAAGTCCTTGTATATGCAAGCTGTTAACTGAACCTTCTATACTTTAACTCACGGTCAGTAAAGGGGTCTGAATGGAAGAAATCCATCTCCGGCAGGGAGGGGGGGCTGGTCTGAGGCGGCATGGAGCGAGGCCCGACTTGAGGTGGTAATGAGGAGGGGGTAGTGGTGGTTTCTGGGGACTCTGCTGGTTCCGGTTTGCTCTCTGGCTCTGGTGATGCAACCTGTTGAACAGCGACAGGAACATGTAAACGATTTGTTTAAACCAGACATGATTAATCAAACTCTGAAAACCACAGAGAAACGTGTTGTGAAAGTCAGTAAGTCAGGTACACAAGTCCACCTCAGTAGGTCAGGGTCTTTACCTTTGGTGGGCTCTCTTTAGGCGACTCTTCTACATCATCTATGACCTCCGAGGAGACGTCAGGTGTCGGGCTACTTTGTTCCTGGAGGCATTAGAGGACAACACAACAATGACCAGAGTTACTTCCAGTGGCATATTCTGATAATTCATATTGAACACAGCGTTTTGGGGGAAAAAAAGAGGACAAAGTGGCAAAATTTGACAACTAGAGCAGAGATGCAGATGAAATGTGATATTGAAATGATGAAATAATTCTGAACAGAGCTGTTTTCAAGGTAATTGTGAACACTTATCGCCACCTTGAGGTCAATGAGTGTCATTGTATGTGCCTGAGCAGTTAGTGGATGTTGCAACCTTCCTACCAATTTTGGTGACTTGGTCTCATAGTTTCAACACTTTTTCAGAAAAAAAGAAAAAGAATGCGAACAAAAACAACAGGATCACTGCTTGGACCCTTAATTACCTTCACCATGTTCTCTTGTGGCTTCGGTCGATTGTTGAATATCTCAGAGGAGGCTAGACTCGTATAGAGATCATCCAAGGCGTCGTGTTTCAAATTCTCCTCCTCTGGACTCTCTTCCTCCTTCTCTTCTTCCTCTTCTCTCTCGTTTACTTCTTTCTCTTTTTGATCTGAATGTTCTTTCTGCTGATTGCAGACAGCAGCTGGTTCTTCCTCCTTCAGCTCTTTAGGCTGGTCCTCCTGAAAGTGGTCCTGCTGGAAGAGGTCTTGCTGGAAGAGGTCCTGCTGAAAGAGGTCCCCCTGATGCAGCTCTGCAGCAGGGCCTGCTGATCCGTTGACCATGACAGGAGAGCTGTCCTCCAGGGCTCTCTTCCAGCTGAGCTGGGCTGTTACTGACCTCTCTTCCACCTGAAGGTCGTTCAGTTTCTGCTGAACCTGGAAGTGTAGAGAGATTGAGGAAGAATAAAACAGACAGAGGGAAATATAAATAAAGGTCGGTCCTATTTCTGCTGAGAAAGGAGTTTCACATATTCACACAAACCAACCTGTGAAACTTGAGTAAAGGAGTCGCGGACAGACTCTTGCAGAGGTGTGAGCTGCTCCTGAGCCGCCTGGACCTTCTCCTGCAGCCTCCTGCTCTCCTCCTGCAAAGCCAGGAGCTCCTCTCGAGCTTGGACCAGCTCCTCCTCAAACTGACAAATCTTCTGTTCCTGCTCCTCGTGCTCCGACTGCAGCGATGAAATCTGTGGCAGATGTAACCATTACGAATAAGCTGGTGCCCTTAAGGAGAATGGAATCTGAATCTGCTTATCAGTTTATACTAATTATTTGTTAGTAGTCAGTCATTTCTGTCATTAAATAACTGTCCAATATTGAATCAAATGAATCCGTCATGAAAAGAAAATTCTACCAGACTGACCAGATGGGTCTCTTGGCTTGTCTGCTGGCGAATATGAGTCAGCTGCTCCTCCAGGGAGCCTTTCTGTTGGTCCAGCTCCTCCAAGGCATCCTGTACCTTCTGACGTTGAGTCTGGAGCCGCTGCAGCTCCTCACTCTCCCGCGCCACCTCATCCTGCAAGTCCTGCAGACATCAAGCCAAAGAGGAGACAGAGGGAAATAAGCACCAGTGTATTCTTTCACATGCAAAAAATAAAAAAACATAGAAGTGGGAATTAGAGGGAACTCAAATCACAGATGTAAATTACACAGATTATTTGATATAATAATAATAATAAATCAATAATTAAGGAAAGGATAACTATTTAATATTCAAGGTCCTCAGAATGAGAAAAATAAGAGAAGATATAAGATATTTTTTTGTTGCAGCAGACAGAGAAAAGGGACAAAAAGAACAGCTACAAAACTGGATGAAAGGAAGAAGAAAACAGTGAAGGTTAAGTGGAGGTCAATTATTTTGTAGAACAGGCAGAAAATATGGGCGTTCTGAAAATCTAGTGGTCTTCAGTGAACATCAAATATTACATTACTGGTTTCATGTCTTTCCCCTTTTCTCCCCACATTTTCCTGTTTCTCTGTACTGTGCGGTCTTATAAAGACAGAAACTAAAAATTATTCACACAAGAGGTGACTCATCTCCAGAGAGGAAATAGCACAAAACTTTTGTAGCAACTGTTCCAGCCAACTGTATCAGCGGGCTAATAATTCAGAACGTGAAAAAAACTATCTTACATTTTCTCTATCATCGCTGCGTGTCAGTTAGTACACAATAAAAACAACGGTGAACATAATGTCCTGCTTTTGATTATTTCTAATTTGAAGGTTTTTACGGCAATAATGACAGTCCAGAACAACTGTTGTCAGGCTAACAATGAAAACTGCCACTCATTAGGTACACAAGAGAAAACAAATGACTCCATGAAAAGAAGGAGAATTCATAATGACATGCATTGCAGTCAGACATATTTTTATAAATATAGCTGTATCTGTTACTTTCAGTCTCTTCCTTTCTTTATGCTGCATTACAACTGCATAGTATGGCACAGCTTGGCTGAACTTGCTCTTTTGAAAAATGAAATAGAGAAAAGGACCTGGTAGCAAAAGTGAATTGAGTCTAGATGAGCAGAACCAGACAGTGGAAATGTTGCTTTAGATGAACAACTAAAAACACAGAAAAGCTTCTGAAAACTATACGGGGACAGAAAACGAGGGGAGAGAGGGGAAATGGACTAAATTCAGGGATGTTGTAACTTCACCATTAGTTCAGCACAACACCATGCATCAGTTAACTTATATTGGCAGTCTATCAAACTAGATTTGCTTCATATCCACCTAAAATATATGTAGTGATTTGGTGTGCATTTTTCAACTTTTCCAACATAAATAGAAATGTTGCCGAAATCCTGTATTAAGTAGTTTTGAAAAGTGTCTACCTAATAAAATGGCCAGTGTGGACTTCTGCTGGTTGTAACGAGTAGTTATTTGAGTTACTGTTGCCTTTCTATCATCTCGAACCAGTCTGGCCATTCTCCTCTGACCTCAACAAGGCATTTTGGCCCAGAAAACTGCTGCTCACTCGATATTTTCTCTAGATGGCCGTGCATGAAAATCCCAGTAGATCAGCAGTTTGTGAAATACTCAGACCAGCCCGTCTGGCTCCAACAACCATGTCACTTTCAAAGTCAATTTAATCACCTTTCTTCCTCATTCCTAGCTCGCTTTGAACTTCAGCAGGTAGTCTTCACCATGTCTATATGCCTAAATGCATTGAGTTTCTGAGTGTATGTTGCTTTCAGTTGCAAATGTATTGGACAATTAGTTTTAGCTTGTAAAGCCAATGCCGTTGCCGACTTTCAAGTGATGGATGTCAGAGCTCCCTGCTACTGTGTGATACCACCACAAAGTAATGTTCAACCTTTGAGGAACACTGCAGGGAAAGTCTCATTGTTGAGTCTGTGCAGTGGTAGGAGCGCAGATCACGACAGCCAAAAACACACAATATGTGGTGCCTGGGATATATTTAGAAAACACAATACAGTATAAATAGCCAAAAGCACTTGAGGCAACCCTGCAGTGCAGCTAAGAAATTCAGCTACATCAGCGTGAGACTCCCTTGAGATCCACCCTCACACTCTAACAGTTCCCGAAAGCGGAGCAGACGAGCCCTTTAAGCATTCGGCTCCCAAAATAGAGCCCATCTCTCAGGCAGCAGACACGCCTACAACAAGGACACCAGCCTCTCCCCTCTCTCTGAGAAACATGAACTGTGTTTCTGAATAAGCGTCTAAGACAGCCAGTGAAATGTATTATTGATCTCACTCCTCCAGTACAGTATATACATCATAACAAAAGTGAACAACTGCTTAACTACCTACGGGTGCTTAACGTCTACTTTGTCAGACCAGGATTTATTTATTTTTTTACAGCAAAAACACATACATGCTCTTACATCAGCTTCATCCCAACACCAGTCATTTGAGATGCATGATGACAAAACAAGAAAGCAGGGAAGCAGATATTCTCCTAAAGATCTACACAACCATGCCATTGTTTCTGTCTGTTACCAGCATAGTTGACACAGAGAGACAGAGGGATTTAGAGCATAGACAAACTCGCAGAAAAACAGAGACAGCGAGACCTTACCTGCACTTCGCTGCTGCGCTGTCTGATGGCCTCCTCCTTCTCCTTGATCTCCTCTTCCACAGTGCTCTTCTCCCTGGGGGTCCAGCACAAGAGACAGGAGTATTTAGCCACCAAGGACAGAGAGGGAAGACCCGGTACTCCAAGCCCACCCGGACCCAGCCAGTTCTCCACTGAGCCTCCTTTACCCTGCGCCTGAACCACCACCACCTCCTCTCCCTGAACCACCATGATGTCCTGAAATCACAACTCCACAGCACAGAGAGAGCCGCCCCGAACGTCTGCAGCTACAGCAGGTGTGCGATGTGATGTGATGTGCAGGAAGGTGGAGAGTGAGTGAGGGTGAGTGTTGCAGAAAGTACGAAATGTGCTTGCTCAGTCAAAATGAGTGGGAGATGAGGAGTGAGAGGCAGATGGCTGCCTTGAGGATGGAGGGAGAAAGAACAGGAGGAGGGACGAGTGATGATGAGCCAACCTACAACATCCATCATTTGTGCTGCCCGTATGTTCATCCTCTTTCATCCACCCAGCCAGAGAGGAAATGGAACGAGGTGGGGCGAAGAGCAGAGAGGCATATTGACTTATGCACGAAGGACAATTAATAAATATCCATTTTATTTTCCACCATTAGAAGGTGTAGCAGAAACAATGTACTTAGTGATACTGCCCAGGTGCTGAGACTGTGCAAGACTCCAACACTTCAGCCTATTTTTGTCTCAAGTCATTAAACTTTATCATTAATCATGACTCATATAAATCATTATAACACGCTGCATTTTTTTTAATACAATGAATGAAGCCTTAGTATAGAGATTGGGGTTCATTTTGTACCAGACCTGGATACCCAACATATTTATCTATTATTTTAACTCAGACTTCAACAATATTAAAACTATACCAGAGTCACCGGAGTTCGACAATTTTCAGCAAGATTACCACCATTACTTGTGCCTGGCCGATCAGCCTTTAATGAGCTAATTCTGTGCCGGTCAAATTCAGATGATTTAAGACGCGAGCATGGTGGCACAGAGGGGAACAGACTATTGTCAAAACCACATGCACAGTGGTGCATACTTGACGACTTTCTTGCTAGATTTAGTGACTTTTAGACCCCACTTTGGACTTAATTTGTAAAAAGCAACAACAGACAAATGTAGCAACTTATTCAAACCAATTCATAGTCACATATGCTGCTCAGTGAAAAGCTCTACTTCCAACAGCTCGGGGGTCTCTCCCTCCTCTCGCACCATGCACAGTCAGTAAGTATGGATGATGCATGCCGCAGGAGCGAGAGTTGATATTATATAATGTACACCCTTTTACATTCTTGTAACCAAATACTGACTCATATAAAATTAAATAAATATACACATAGTTTAAGATATACAATAAATAGCTGACTGTTATAATACAGACGAAGCAGAATAACATTTTGTCTTGTTCTTCTATCAAAAACTAAATGATAATCTGCAGCACTTTCTTTTAATTTACTTATAGATCTGTTCAAATGACAGTGAGAGAAGGTCCTGTAACCTCTGCAGTTTTAGAGAAAATGAAAAAGTTATTTCATACTCAATGATCTATTATTGATCTACAATTCAATTTTCCATTAAATAAAAGTTACACAAATGTATGTGTTGTGTATTCTGTTAATTATAGTTCTAAAAATTAAGAAAATTAAAACTACAACACTAATACTGCATTATGATACGTATAACAAAAAAAATCTAAATACAGAAAGTAGAGGAAAAGCATCAACAAAACTGGGGAAGCTACTTACAAATATAAATCCTGAAGGACACTTTGATTTAAATGTGCAACTTAATTAACCCTCTGTAGCTGCTCCATTGTTTAGGATAGCCTCATGATAGGATTTACAAGTTAGAAAATTTTGTGTTATTACTTCAGAAAGCAGTTTTCGTACATCCTAAACAAAAGGTTAAAATGTAATACGCACTGTGTGCATTTGCTGTGTAAAAACAATGTACAACACAGGAGGCAGGAACATTTAAAAAGTGCTCATCTTTTGCCGTTCATTTCAACACTGACTAAAAATAACGGCAGCTATTTTTGCATTCTCTCTCCTCTCATATCAAAATGCACAATCCCTTTGATAACAGTCGACACAGTCCCAGCACAGCGACAATCAACTCGAGCCGAGTATCACTTCCATTCTCCTCTTACCCATCATCATCATCATCTTCCTCGTGCTGAGCAGAAGGCGGCTGCCACATTTTGAAGCAGTTACAAACATGAATCATCTTTTCAAGCTCCTCTCGATCTGCTGCCTGTCTGAAGCTCTGATTCTACTGCTTACTTTCCACTTCTATCCATCTTTCTTACCTCATCCTTCCTTCCTCGAACAGCTGTCATCTAGTGTGTGTGTGTGTGTGTGTGTGTGTGTGTATCGAAAGTGGGGGGTGGGGTGGAGTGGAAGGCCAACTTTCTCACTTCTCACTCTCAGCTTTCATGAAAAGGGAAGCTTAGTTTTGTCCGTTATGAAAATTAAATCCAAAACAACTGATACGAATAACCAACTTTTAAGTGAAACTACGGGTGTATATTTGCATCTAAAGCGCAGATGAAAATGTAAATAACGCATAAAGAACAGTCATAAAGAAGAACTGGTAGTGAAAATGCTACATCTTATCTGCAAGATGATGTGGAGTATAATGATTAAGTGATATTTCCAAAACTGTATTTAACAATTTGATTGTCTAGATGTTTTAGATCTAGAAATATAACAGTGAAAAACTGCATAAATGCAAAAGCTGAAAAGATGAAGTTTGCCGTCTTATTCTCCCCGTCACTGTTCTTCCACCTCACTGGCAAACAGCAGCTATAACACTCAGCTTTATAGCCATCTGCTGCATTTGACAGCCTGTAGCAAAATCACAAAGGTTTATTTATTTTGTTTGAGAAAATGTGAGTTATATAATCTTGTATACTTGAACCAATATGACATTTTTTACCCAGTAAGGTTCACAAATAACGTCAGATGTGACCAGCAGTTAGCAGCCCCTCAGTTTGTGGGAAACACTGCATCCTGCTGGTCGGAAAAGGATTCAGAGATACAGTAACTTGCTCTGTCGGGACCTTTGAAATCTGCTAAAATAGTTTTCCATATTACATTTTTTTTGTTTTAATTCTTCTTTAAATTCTGTGTTTTACAATGTAAGCCCATTTTTCATCAGAAACAGAGTCTAATCATGTAGTAGATGATGACATTTCACCAAATCAATACGAAAATATTTGTAAAAAATCTAAAGAATATCAATGAATTTGATATAAAACAACATTGAACTATTTTTTTTAATCACAGAAAGTGCAGTAGTCATTTGGACATTGCTCTGCTCTAAATTTAGATGTTTGTGTTTTTTAAGGTGACTTAGCAGTCTCAGGGCCTCTTCGATATGACTGTCTGTGTGGGTACGTGTGTGTGTGTGTGTGTGTGTGTGTGTGTGTGTGTGTGTGTGTGTGTGTGTGTGTGTGTGTGGAAGAGGAGCTGAGCCTCGCCCTCTGTTAAACCCCAACAGAGAGCAGAGGACAGACCGTGCCCGTAAATTAAACCAAAACACACAACAGCATAGTTTATTTATTTTCATGCTGTTCATTTTTGTAGCCCCATTTCTGTTCAAAATGCCTATAATTTTAGAGGGATTTTTATGAATTGCTTTCTTATTTTGGCCAATTTCACAGGCCCCAAATCCTAGTGCCGTATGGGCGAGTCCTGGGTTTTTCTTTCAGTTTAACATGATGACTCTGAATGTTTTTTCCTAAATCAGTGTCCAAGACTATATATTAATATTCATTTTGTTTGATAACATTTGCTACACTTCGCAGTCAAAAACTGTCTTAAATGGCGTGTTTTTTAGATGATGAACATTAATAAGTGGAAACTCTAAACAAGTACAAACCATCTTTACACACAAGTGAGATAGCGCAAGTGAGGAAACACATGGCTTTTAGCAGTCTTTAAATCAGGGGTCCCCAAACTACAGCCCGTGGGCGACTTCCGGCCCGCCAAAGCAATTGGAGTGGCCCACTTAACTATCCCAAACAATCCCTCTAAACATGGCCTGTTTTTTTTAAAATTGCATGTATTATATATTTATTTATAAATATCCACATGTAATGATTAAGGTTCTATATAAAATTGACCTTAGTTGTGAATTATTTACAATAGTAGCTAATTTTCTCACATAATGGTATATTCCGATCTACGTGATGCCAAGCCGTAAGCGTCAAGTTTTCGCGGGCAAGGCAAGCTAACTGAAGAGAGTCAGTTAACAAAATGTGGAAACGGAAAATAGATTCTGAATGCAGAAGCAGGGACCCCTGCTTTAAATGAATGTGAGGACAACACCTTACCTTTGCAGCTCCACAATCTCGTTGCTGAGAGAGTCCAGCTCCTTGATGGCAGAGAAGTCAGCTGCCAGGTTAGCCACGTTGTTCTGAGGAGGAAGCCAGGTAGAATATAGACGAGGATTAGCGTCAGTAGTGAAGGAAAAACAGATCAGAACAATAATTGAACTTCCTATAATTAACTTTCACCACATATGGAGGGTATAGACTCATTTTATAACACTAGAGGGAGCAGAAAAATGACGACTACGTGAATGAAAAATCCTGGATACTGAGGACATGTTACAGTGTAAAAGGAAAAACTGTCACAAACAAATTAACTACAATGATGGCTTTACAAAAATCACACATAAAGTAACTGATGGACACAGAAAGTGGGACAGGAGAGAGACTGACTCAAGGGTAATGATACTGGGAGGATATTACACTACATTATAGTAATATAGCTGCATTGATCTGCATCTACAGAACAGATGTGTTTCTGTTGGTGCATCCCAAGTTACTTAAAACAGAAACCTCTTCTCTCGTCAGCTTACCTCCTAGGTATATAGATAATGAACTCCGGGACAAATACAGATGTTCATTAATGTGTTTCAGTTTTAGTAACAGAAACACAAAAGAGTGAGGTAAGGTGGAAAGATGACACAGAGAGGCAGTCTGTTGAAAGTAGTGAAATGCCCCCAAGTCAGTAAACCACGGCACACACACTGACTCACTCAGGATCATCCCACTGCACGTGTGGATGCAATGCAAAAATGTGAAGAGTAGAAACAAAGGGAAAAGCATAAAAGTGTTGTATAGGTTGGAAAAGAAAGACACGCAGCTGCAAGCTTAAAAAAAGGAGAAAGAAGGAAACAATGTCAGTCTAAATAATCACACGAGCATATCATACCCTGTACACAGAAGTTCCTGAGTTATAGCCTTCATTTACACACAGTTACATTTTGTTTAATTAATTAATAAGTAAGAGAAGGTTAAGGGACCAGGAATAGGAGAGCTTAAGGAAGATGCGCATGATGAAGGAAAACTAATAATTCTAATTTGCAAATAATTATTTTTTATTATAATTAATTATATATAATTCTAATAAAAAAATTATCCTATATCATCTATCAACATAAATGAACATCATTTTGTAAGTCTTTCATATACACGGAAAGGAGCACTAAAAAACACCATACTCTATACACAACCTTCTTTCTTAATAAAAATATTTAAAATAAATCACAATATGACATAGTAAAACTAGTTCATAGTAAAGAAACTTAATTTTACTTTCATGAAAAATATAGAAATAATAGTAAGTCATGATAGCATACTAAAATAAAAATATGCAAAACGATACCAAGAAAGGAAAAAAGTTTATGGTAGATGGTTTTTATGCTAAAAAGAAAAAATCTGCCAGAGTCATTATAAGGGATGCACTGTTTCTGAATCAGGTTTCCCTTTCATTACAAAAACCAGGCATCTTCATGCTGAGCGGAAACAAAAAAGCATCCAGACATCCCTGATAATTATTCCCAGTGCTCCGAGCGTCTCACCTGTTTCATGTTTTGTCTGTCAGACGGAGGGATCATCTCTGGGGAGAGACCCTGCGGAGGTTCCAGGCCTTTAGTCAGCCTCTGATTGATTAGATGAAGCGCCAGGGCAAACTGCTCTCTGGTCAGTTTGCCAATGTCTCCAATGTCACAAAGCTCCCTGAGAACACAAACAGACACAGGGTTACATAAGAGAGTAACGATTTACACCTCGGGCACCGGCTATTTGTAACTCATCGTCATGTTCATTTGTTATGGAGGGAAACAGTCACAGCAGGGCAAGTTAATCAACCATGTGAAGATAAAAATCCATGATGTGAAGCGTCAGCAGAGTTCATTTTGTTAAAGGGAAATATCTCTTAATATGTTCGTCAACAACGTTTTTTTCCATGACTAAGATGAGACGGCACTTAATTAGACTAAGACCAAGTTCATTAACATTAAACGAAAAGGTGTCAACAAGTGTGTGTTTAACAGAAGTAGCTTTATATGCTGCAGGAGGAGCTGAACTGGAGTTTTTCTCTCACTACTTACCAGATACGTGCGAGGGTGGCAGAGGGCAGCCCTGTCTTCAGGAAGATATCTCTGACTTCAGGCCCAGACACGAGGCCGTCCATGTCTCCGTCTGTCTTGCTGAATAGCTCATCATACTTTGCTTTGTCTGCTGGCGACACCACCCACTGCACAGGCAATACAACAGACTTTGTAATAGATATCAATACAACCTATGCACACGACACCAACTCAAACTCAGAACTCACCTTCAGACTCCCACTCGTCTTGTTTTTTTGAAAAACACACTGAACTAGCCAGTTTGAAATCATTGTAAATATTTGCTGTAAAATAAAAAAACATTCAAAACCTTTTCAGCCGCTGCATGCAGAGGAGCGACGGGTCCCGTACTCACAGGGGCAGCTGCTGGTGTTGGGACAGGAGCTGGGGCGGGTTTAGGGGGGTGGGGCATGGTCTTAGAGCCAGCGTGGGAGGAGCGACTGTCTTTGACGGAGGGGGGCGAGGGTAACAGGGGCATCACGGGAGGCACCGAGGGTTTTTTCCTCTTGGAGGGTGGAACCAGGGGAGGTGGTAAGGACATGGGAACAGGCTCCCCCTCCAGGGCTCTGTACACCAGATACATGGCCTGGGAAAGGGCAACAAGAAATCAATAATAAAGACAATTACCAATAAACATGCTGGAGTTATTCCGTCCTCGCACTTCTTCCACTTCCATTCGGGGCTACAGAAATTATTTTGACAGCCTGTAAAAGCTCATATAGCACACACAATGTATACAAGTCTAGAAAATTATGGAAACACATTTAAATGTGATAAAAAAAAATAAAAAAAAAGATGCTGTCAATCTTTATAATGTGATAAATAAAAACTTGAGAAAGTTTCTCATTATTTTTGGGATACTCAGTACGGTATACCCAAGTCTTTAAAAATCCCCACACTATGGTCCTCAATACGGTCAACATTACAGGCGCTTCTCTGTCAATTAAAGGTACAGTACGCAGTCCTGATGTATACAAGCCAGCAGAAATCAGTCTCTATTGGGGGAACAGGCAGCTGAGCTGAGAAAAAAAGAAAATGGAGATAACATTACAGGACTAACAAAAAAAGAAACATTTTAAATGATTCTGCCCATGTTTGGAAGTATTTTGGATTTAATCCTGATGACAATAAAGGTGAAGATGAGCGAGCCAACACGGACCAAGCTGATTCTGGGTGCTTTTCAGCATTTTATTTAGCAAATTTAATGGTTCTGTCCAAACTACAGTTGGTGAGTTTAATTTGTTTCTGTCGAGTCTGAATGAAGTGTGTTTTTATGACGAGTAACAACGAACTTCAGCGAGTCATGGAACAGTGAAAGAGAGAAATTTAAGTTTAGTAGGTGGCTGGTTGTATTTTCTGTTTAGTAAAGGAGATATGTGTAAGAATAATTCCTTTCTCAACAAGAGGAAGTACAAATACGGTCATATACCATGAACCGAGCACGGTCAAATGTCAGAAAGGTGTGACGGTAAGGAAAAAGATATTGCCGAAGACGAATACTAACTCTCAAGTCATTATGTTGAGAAAGTTTCTCATAATAATGACTATTATTTTTCCATTCATAATAAGGCTGACTGTCATCATACTTAATTCTCTTGCTGGTGGAAATGTGTTCCCATAGAAACTTCCAAATCTCTTCCTGGAGAAAACACCTCTTTAAAAACAAGAGTTAGAAAACATTGATGTGATTTCAATGCCTGGGAGATGAATGCAGTAATATACTAAGGGAAACCGTACAAAGTTAAATATATCAGTTCAAAAGCAGCCTGAACTGAAACTGTGAGATTAGTTAATTTCTTACCACTGAAAATTCATCTCTGTCCAACATGCCGTCTCTGTCAATGTCACTGAGCTCCCACACCTTCAACACACACAGAGTCATTACTGTTAAGCAGGAAACATTTCAAAACTATGTGATACATAATAGCACATGTCCCTGAAAAACATGACTCATTACTGACTTTGCCTTCCTCTCCAAATTTATTCTCAACACAATTTTGTATTTCATATACAGTACCAATCAAAAGTTTGCATACACCTTCTCATTCAATGTTTTTTTCTTTATTTTTATTATTTTCTACATTGTACATTTATTATGAAGACATCAAAACTATTAAATAACATATAGAATTATGTTGTTAAAAACAAAAAAGTGTTAAACAAACCAGAATACAAATATAAAAAATATAAAACATAATCTTGCTTGTTTAAGACTTTTTTCTTTACTACATAATTTTGTGTTCTTTCATAGTTCTGGATATTCAATATTGATCGACAATGTAAAAAATAATAAAATATAAAGAAATAACAGGTGTCCAAACTTTTGACTGGTACTGTACCATTTTCTACTGTCTGCACTGTGTTCTTTAATTTGTTATCAAACATTGCGTTATATATAACCTCATGTAATTGTCTATTATTTGTATTATTATGTTTTAATTTGCTAGTTGCTGTTTTTTTAAAGCCAACTGCACAAATTGGTCACTATTCACTTATTCACTATTATTATGAAAAGTATAGGATTTCTCTCTTTTTTTGTTTTGCCACTAAGCATGCAAACTCATTTTTAATCACTTTGTCAACAGAATATACTGAAATGGTTTGTGAATCATACCCTGCCGAGGATGTCCACAGGTAGTTTGGAGTTGAGCAGGACAGGCTTGACCTTGTCTCCTGTTAGAATCCCTGCTACTGGACCCAGACTGTCAAAGATGGAGTCAAACTTCATCTTCTCCTCAGGCTGGGAAAGAAGAAAATGATTAGGTATGGAGAGTTCAAACATAATGTATTGCCAATGCAGCTAATGTAAAAAAAAATAGACATAACTTTTTGAATTAATGAGTAAATTACATTTTAAATTGTTCATTCTCATGCATACTTTTATACCCTCAAAAATGCAAAATATTATGCAGCTTGCTGTATAATTGTAGTATTGTATTAAATTCCTCATCAAATGTTTTTACTTTACAGTCGACAACTTTTACCGAGGTTGAGGAGAGTAAATTACTTTATCTATCGTACTGATGCCTCCTTTAGCATTGAGCTGCTACTGGACATCCAATGAGCTGGTTCAAGCCGTAATTAATACATTTATTTTTATATGTTGATCATGGACACAAAGAGGTGGAGGTTAAGGGCTTCAGATTATTGCCATAGGACAGACATGAAATACTTTCCAGAATCTGGCAGAAAACAGACCACCTAATTGTTTTTCACACTCCCAGCAAACGCAGTACTCTCCTGCAAGGATTTTATAATTAACCGATAATACATTTTAATTTGTTTTTCATTGCATTGATTTAACGAGTTAGTTTAATTAGAAACAGATTCATTATATTTTATTAAAGCACTTTAATCTGTTAATTTGATTCGCTCAAATTACATGCACTTGCACTCGCATTTGTTTTAATTAAAATGACTCTAATGAAAGAGAAAAAGTTGCTATGTTTGTGGATGAATCATACAAAAACACATTTCCAGAAAGCTGTGAAAATACATAATTTACTAGTAAGTTACTGTTGTGTGTGTCAAGCAGTGCACAATTTATTGTCACTACTAATTCATCTTTAAGAACAACTCATATTGTACAGGTGAAAATAACTGTCATATCTGAGCTGAAATATTACATGAACAAAAAAACAATATACTTTAATACTATAATATATTGTGGTTCTCTTATGATGAAGACAAAGACATCAAGGCACATTACAAATGAACAAAGATGACTTTCACACTTTCATTAAGACAAAAAGACAATGAACTTGTGCCTCACCTTCACAACCCAGGGCATGTCAGCAGCCACTCCTCCTGCTAACTGTGGGCTGCTTGTGTCGTGCTGGAGACAAACAAAAACACAGTTATTCTTAGTCTCCTCTAAAAGAATAAATATTCATTTTCAATGTTTGAATAAAGGATCTAATAATTTATTAATATGCTTCTTAAGCACAGCTGCAGACTTACAAATTTTGGGGGAGGAACAGCCACGTTAAGGCTCTTGAGTGCCACCTCCAGGCCATTTTGAGCACAGGCCACCAACCGTAGAGCGATGAAGAATTGCTGAGAGGGGACAGAGGTTTAGTATGCCACATGAATCCAGCAATCAAATGCACTAGATGCACATAAAACAAACAAATCCATTATGATGTGACCGTGCAGTGCATGTATACCTGCTTGTTAAGAGCACCTTTACGTTCGGAGTCTGCCAAATCCCAGATCTAAGGAGACACACACATTTATTACATTTATCATACACATAAACAGCAAAGACAACACACAGGTAATGTTGCTGTACTGATCGGAGTCTTTGCTCACTTTTCCCAGGACCAAGTCCGCCAAACCGGACCTCTTCAGGAACAGAGCTGCATCAGCCGCCGCCACCCGCCCACTGCCAGTCGGATCAACCTGCACACAAACACTCACAGTTAATAAAGCTTATAACACTTTTGAAACATCAGTAACACATCTGTACTGCTGAGACAGACACTGAATGTACTAGCCAATAGCTTTAGACCACAGATGTGAACAGTGTGTTTGAATAGGAGAAAGATGAAGGCAAATAAAGAACAAACTGTGATAACTGCCCTGTGTGATGGAGGAGTCTCTGAGTCACTTAAATCAATACTGATAATAAAGCAAAGCCATTTCCTTTTTAGCTTGTTATTGGATCTGCTGGAAGTCTTTGATGAGGCTCACAGCGAGCTCCCCTGATATGTTGGTCAAAGGGAAACATTATTAATTCATAGAGATACTTCCTTCACTGGACACCGGAACTGATAGGAGAGAAGAGAGATCACTGCTCACTACTACACTACAGTCTACTGAAGCAGCTGAAGCCAGTTTGGGTCTGTGCACACACAATTAATTTTGTACTTGAGCAATCTGTACTGCAGGGTGTTTTACAACACGATACAGTAACAGCCAAAATATCTAAAATATCTGTAAATGATAGTAATGGCTTCTCTACTTAATGATTTTGTGGACATGCATTAAATCACTGTTGAAGACATACAGTTTTTGTTTTATAAAAGAAAAAAAGACATGGCCTCATCTCACTGAATCATATTTTTTTGTTTTTAAGATGTATTTTTGCATACCTGCCGATAGTATTTGTCATAGATGGGATTTCCACTGGAGAGCTGTAAAGAAAGAAAAAAATGGTTACAATATAAAAAAAAATAGAGACCCATTGATATATTGGCCAGTACACTGATATAGTGACCGATACTATCCTGTCACAGACGTCTCAGTATCTCTAAGTCATGGCTTATGAGTATCAAATATGTGCCAATATAAAACCTTTTATTCAACACAATACATAACGCAGAAAAATAATGCTTGGAGTGATTTAGAAATGGTGTCATATAGCTATTTTATTTTATTATTAATTTGTTCTTTATTTTAATGGTAGACCTGAAGGTGCAGTACTGATGTTTATCTATTTTAGCTATTCTATTTTTATTTATTCTTTTTCTTCCATTGATAACGTGATACACTGTTTTTGTGCATCACAATTTACATAGAAAAGGTCTTAATTTATTCATAGACATTCACTATATCTGCAGTCTTATCAGTGAATTTTTCCCTTTAAAATTGATCAGTTCCCAATATCCCTCTATCTCTATTAAAATGTACATTTACAGACTGAATCCAACCAGTACTAATTTTTCTCACATGTGAAAGCAACTTTTATAACTGTTACAACCCCACTTTGTGTTTTCTCATATGGCCTTGTTTTGGTTTATGAATGTAATTCATTAAATCCCTAAAATTAACATTAAATGGTCCGACAGAGAACAAGTAAATACTTTAAAATCATTGCTCAATTCTGCAGATTCAGTTCATAAGCTCAAATGATCAACAAGTGTTTGCTGGCTACAGTAAATGTGTCACTCACTGAGCCAAGGCAGCTGTCAAAGAAAAAAGGAAAAAGAAAAAAGAAAAGGCTGATCCGTTACAGATGGTGAATGCAGACACACAGACTATTACCAATATGTTAAAATTCAGCTTTATGTTTTATGATCACTAAAACAGCCGAATTATTTGTCAGTGAACCAAAACATCTGCGTGGGAAAAATGAACAGTGACTTTGATCACTGCTCAGACAAAAGGAAGAAATGCAACTTTTCATTTTGTCCTGTTCGAAAGAATGTCCTCATAAAACTGGTTTTACTATGAAAGAGGACACAGGAGCCTAGTTTTTATTCCACAGCGTATACAGAGATTAGGTAGGCTAGAAAACAGTGATGAAAATAATTGGAAGTTGCAGCCTTAGACTAAAGACATGACAGTGTGTGTTAGGGTAGTATTTGGGTTGCAATAATATTTATTTTGCTTTTCAAACTGCAACAAATTTGAGGAAAAATGTCCTTTTCTGACAAGAAAAGCAGCAAATAGTCACATTTGCTGTGGTTGGACCAGTAAACGTTTGGCATATGCTCTTGATAAACGTCTTAAATAACAATTAACCAACATCAGTAGTCAATGAATTTTCTCAATTAACGTATAGTCTGCAAGGTAATTCCACTAATGCTTATTTACGAGACATTGCTATTGTGTGCTTCATGGCAAAGATGAGCACATTTTTTTGGACAAATAGTATGTGTCACACACCATACAGTAAACACCTATGAGTCATAATGATGCAGAAGGTTTTTGCTGAATTGCAGGCAGAGAGAATAATGACTACAGGATATAGGCTACACTTCTCAAGGCTACTGGTGGCCAGCTTTGACTACAGGGCGTCACTCTACAGACAAAAGCTAATTTCGCCTTCTGTCATATCCTCTCTAAACACCCCCCTTTCCGGTGCTAACATGAGTGTCCACCGCCAGGCTGAACAGGAAAAGAATCAGCATTTCCTTCTTCATATAGCTGAAACTGACAATTGGTTGTTGTGCTATTAAACTAGACAGGTGCAGCGAAAGAGGAAAGGAGTGGACAGTAATTGTGTGAGCTGTGAATCAACTGGGGAGTGGCTATTTAACCAGTTGACTTGTTCCACTAAAGAGAAACAAATTGGCATGCAAAATTATGCCAAGATGCAAGACAGGGGTATAGCAAAGATCTATCAGTCTTGTTACAGACAGAAGAAGACTCGCAAGAGAAACACAGCCTGTGATCGCCGTAGTTATCTGCCAGCTCCGTCAACTGCCAATTTACAGTGAGATAACTGTCCGCACACACACTTATCTTTCTACGGCCAATGCAACTTATTTTCTGTGACACACGATTGTGTGCCTGGAACTGTTGGCGGCTGTAACACTGTGGTCATTGTACTGTTGACTCTTTAATTGAGCATTGAAAAAACACCCCTCAATCACTCCCCCAGCTAGCCCATACAAAACTGCAGATACATTACAGTGCATGGGGTTGACACACCAGTCTAGTTCGTTCTAGAAATTTTCAATTCCCTAATTCAGCCACGGCTAAAAACACATTAATGTCACTAGGAAGACCAAACAGTGTGAGGATTATCAGGCTGACAGCACACTGAAAACAAGCATTGCAACCAGACAGACCAGTGAGCTCTTACAACACAGATATATCAGCACAGGTTTTTGAACTCATCTGTGAGAGATAATAATGTCAGAGCTGCTGGTGGCACACAGCTCCTGTGTGTTGTTAGAGGCAACAGTGGCTCAGGTAACAAGTCTGGGACTGCAACCTACTTATTAGACCTGACCACTGTCTGCTAAATAACTTATTTACTGTGCAAACAAACACATTTCCTCACAAACTGCAGTATTTAAAGTCAGCTAGCAAGTGACATTTTGTGACAGAAGTGCTGACTGTTCAAGCTGAAACTTAACTTCCTCTTATTTGTTGCAGAACAACTGTTAACAAAATATGGAGTTCTTTCTGTTAGCATTGTTGAGACAAAAACAACAGCAGCAGCTACAAGGCTAACAGTTAACACTGTCCACTTTACAAAGGTCATAGGGAAAACACAAACCCGGGCAGTGAGGCATGTTTACTTCTAACCATAGCAATAAACAGGTAGGTTATTCAGTATAACCACATAGAAAGCTACATAAGCTTTCTATAAGCTAAGGGATGTAAGCTATAACGTATAATGTGTGTAACTTGCTTAATTCTTTAGCGGAAAACTGTTAGCAGAGGCTCCACTAGCAAAGATATGACAGTAAAGCCACAACAGAGCCACACATGAGTGCCTCGTAATAACATCTCTTTGGCCAGGACCAACTAGCCTGCAGCAAAACGAGTCAGCACAAAACATGATAATATATACTCCCGACCGAAACTAAGCCAAGTAACGCTACAAGGCTCACCCCAAGTTTGATAAAGCGGCTCTATAACAGCCCAACCCTGCACACTAACTAGCTGTTAGCTAGCAGGCTAGCTAGCTAGCTACGCCCTTACGCAGTCCCCAAAGAGATTAGGCAGAAACTTTTCCCAGTCACAGCAGCACTAAACTTCCAAAAAGAGAGACGATGATCGAGGTAAGCTCGCGTTTCTGCCTGCCTAGTTTCACCAACACTGTTGAAATGCCCCCAAGCATCAGAGACAGAGGACACGAAACGTTTGCTGTCGTTAGATTTGAGTTGTAAGACAGTGTTACCTGAGTAAGAGACAGAGTGGCAGCCATAGTGTTTCTGTTTCCCACTGCTTTCATGCTGCGCTGCTGCCAGACACAGACAGAGGCCGCTGAAAAACCTGGCACTGGATCTCAGCGACAGGAATCAATGCAACACTATGACTGGATCTTGGCAGACGTTACTCATACAGCAAGGTATCATCTGTGATCCTGTCAGCCAAAACAAACGATATACCAAAATAATACAACATTATGAAGCGGAAATGGACGTACTTATTTCTTGAAAAAATACTGATGTCATGAGTCAAAGTACCCCCCAGTGCACCCCCATCCATTCTTTTTCTTTAATTATTATTCTTTCCTATTTTATGTAGCATGTCATAAAGAAAACAAGAAATCTGTAAAAATAAAAAAAATAAAAAAAATAAATAAAAACAAATAAATAAATGTGAATGATATGATCAAAAACAAAAGAAAAAAGAAAAATAAAGGGATAGAATCAATAAATTACATTACATAAGAAATAAAACGTTAAAAGTCATAGGTGTACCATAAAAAAGAAGAAATCTGTAAATAAATAAATAAATAAAAATGTGAATGGTACAAGCAAAACCAATCGAAAAGAATAAGTAGAATAAAAAATAGGAAAAAATCAATAAATTACATTATATTAGAACAAAAAATAAACAAAACGTTATAAAACATATCAATGCAGTAATGTATATCCCATAAATGTATGGAGTTATAGGAGTACCATAAAAAAGAAGTCTGTAAAAATAAACAAATATGAAGAATACAAGCAATATCAATAGTGGGAAGCATAAAGGGATACAATCAATTCATAAATTAAATCCCCTCCACGCTACCAGAAGTACAAATCTGGTAACAATAATAACTTTCATCTATCTATAAGCCAAATAATTTGTCTTAAATAATGATGTATAATAATATCTACCATGTGTACCTTTTTTGATTGTATGATGTAAATGTGTCGTCATTCACTCTGACAATATATATGAAATATAACATACATAAATACTACCAATAACTACTGCTGTATATACTGTTGTGTAATTTAGAGATAATGTTGTCATATTATGTTTTTTATATATATATGTGAAATCTGATTCATCAGTGTATCTAAAGACTATAGCTGTGATAGATGTATGAAGTACATTTCCTGCTGAAAATCATAGAGTAAAGGTATAATGCAGCATTAAATGAAAAATACAAAAATTACCAGTCATTGGTTGCAAATGCACCATGTTACTTTCTGCCATTGATATAAAGTAACAATCAGCTGAAAGAACAAACAAATGAGAACAAATGATGCTACAAAACAAACAAAAGTATATATATATAAATGCCATACAGGCTTGTGCTATCCACATAAAGGTAGGCATTCAAAATGAAAAGCCTCTTTAAATCTAACATAATAAAAACTTGTGCTCATTTTTCACTGGTTGAATTTATTGAACAGAACACCTGTGTTGTTTTGTTTTTTTACACAGCAACATGAAAATCGTTTCACTTCAGATACTACCATTAGTACAAAATGTGTCTTTTACAAAAGGATCATCTCTCAGACTGTTGGGGACAGTGTGTTGGGGTACAGCAGTGCAGAGATATTTAGCATCAGAAATAAGGAAAACTGGTTTTGTACACTTACTACTGTATGAGTAAACCTAAAGTGAACGCGTACCAAATGAATGTAAGTTTACCTGCTACTGGGGTGCTCCCTTTGTACATCTGAGTTTGAGCACAGTTTATTTAGACACACAAGACTACAGTATGTTTGTTGAAGTGAAAAAGTTAACTATACAGTACAAAACTATGCAAAGGATTTAATCTTAAAGCACCCCATATAACCATCCCATGGACGACAGCTTTCTTCCAACATGTTGTCAATTTTAATGTGTCAGATGCATTCTTGTCTCCGTGCAGTTAACCCTCGTTCGAACCAAAACGTTTAAATAAGAGCAGGTTAGAGAACCTGTATAATGTAGTCTAATCCTTTGAAAATGACATGAGACCGAGTGACATAAACAAACAAATAAAAAAATGTGACACAGATTAATTAATAGGACAAACAAAACAAATGAGGTAAACAAAACATTTTCATGGTATCATCCACACACCAAATATAGCTTTTCATGTCATACTTCATAAAAACCCAGATTTTCAGAGAACACAAATGACAATTTATATAATTATTTTGGGTATAAACTGATTGATTTCCTGTCTTGACATTCGTTATGACATCTTCATTCCTTCCATTACTATTCCTTGTTTATTAATAATAATAATAATAATAATAACAGTAGTAGTAGTAGTAGCACATGAAACAGGAAACAGAATAATTCCCCTTTTACACCCACTCCCTTGCTTTGTAAACAAACAAACACACAAATGAAAAACCCCGTCCCGCCCAACCCCACCCCAGGGTGTCAGTCATGAGGGTTTATCATCTCCTCAGTCTCCAGCCTCTTCCAATGGCTCACTGACACAGTCAGTTCCTGCATGGAGTTTATAACTCATCCTTGAGTTTAGAGTCTGTGCCTTCATCGTCCTCTTCTTCCTCCTCCTGCTCTTCTCCCTCCTCCTCCTCTCCTTCATCTTCCTCCTCCTCTTCCTCCTCATCTTTCTCCTCTTCCTCCTCGTCTTCCTCCTTTGGCTCATCTTTCCTCTGCTTGTCCTCTTCCTCACGTTTCTTTCTCTCCTCCTCCTCTTGGCCTTCCTTCATCTTCTTCTCGGCGTCCTGGAGAAGATGCACATGAAAACAACAAATTAAAAATTGACATATGGTCGTCTTTCTTTATGGTTTTTACACACCATAAAATACTCCTAATGCATGAGAAGGATAAATGCATGAAAATAAAAGTTGGGCACTGACCTTAGTTTTACCCCATATGTCGTTGCCTACTTCCTCTGCCAGATTTGGGTCGTTGGTGATCAGGAAGTTATCAAAGATGGTACCAGACTTGACCTACATCAACAACAAAAATCTATTAATTCTTCACAGCATCTCAATTTGATAGCATCACATATTAGAAACCGAAAAATAAACTGACTGACTGGAAACAGTTTGTGTACAAAGCAGAAACACGGTCAAACATAAAACTTTGCAGTGTCTATATTTGAAAATAAGGCAGAATACACTGTGCAAGTAAAATGTTCCTACTCCTGTATGGATATAAATAAAGTACAAATCATATACCATAATATCATCGGGCATGTGCAATTTATTTCTGGCGTTTCCCCCGACACACCACCTCTCTCACACTTAATTTTGTGATCTATTCATTACAATGTCTAATGTTTGCTTTTATTTATTTTAGGGCCTTTGTTTTGCTTTTCATTTCAAGTGTTCTATTCTTTTCTAACTTTGCTCGCCCAGCCGGACCCAAGCACAAAATTTCTTTCCACTTCATGTACCAACATGTTCTGGAAATGGCAATAAACTTCCTTCAATCCTTGATTATCAGTTCGTTGTTGTTCTTCATTTCAACAAATTCTCTTTTAATCAATCAGTAACTACGACCCCAGTTCCAAAATAGTTGGGATAAACAGCATGCATCAAACTCAGAATTTAGAGTGATATTTACAAAAACATAAAAGTTGATCAGTTTTAACATAAAATACTGTCTTTGCACAGTTTTCAATAAAATATTTATTATAAAATAATTAGCAAATTACATGTCGGTTTGACTTTTTTGTAATCGGGGTTGTAAGACTACAGTAATAAGTTACAGTATCTTCTCACCTGCCACAAGTCGAGTCCAATCACGCCGATGCTGTCGTATTTATAGATGTCAGAATCTGCCGTGTACTCCGGATTGTCAATCTCAGGGTGGACCCACTTGCCCTTGTATGCAGGATTGTTGATCTCTCTGGGCTTCCACTCTCCCTGTTAACACCCAGAGAGTAAAATTAATGTCGGAGGAATTAGAAAAGCAAAACACACCTGGTGCTTAACCTTCTGGGAAAAAATTATCATAATGTGTTGGTGTTACCTTGTAGTCAGGGTTAGCAACCATCGGTGGCTCCCACTCTCCATCCATCTCTTCATCCCAGTCATCAGGCTTCTTGGCATCAGGATCTGGGATGTTCTCGGGCTTGTCCCAGTCCTACCAAAGAGACACAGGTGAAGACATGACTTAACAAAAGCATATAGGTTTCATACAAATGAATTGAATGCTGTCGATTTTAAGCGACAGATAAATATCTATCAGTAGGCTGAAATGAAAACATTTCTGGAGCAACTCAAAGAGACTGACCTCTGGTTTCTTATCATCAGGGTCGGGTATCTTCTCCCGGTCATCCCAGTCCTCTGGCTTTTTGGCTTCGGGGTCCTTAATTTTTTTGGGAGGCAGGAAGTCCCAGTCATCCTCCAGATTGCCGGACTCGACCTTCTTATTGTCGATCTTGACCTCGTAAGTGTTGTCAGGGTTCACAATCAGCGTATACAAGTGGGAGTACTCGTCATCCTGCAGGGAATAAAAAGGAATGTTACAAGCTCTTGTGATTGCATTATATTCTTAAGTGATTTTCATGCAACGTGTTGATAATGCAAAACACTTTCAAAGTGTCCTCGCTGATTTGGTTTTATGGCGAGAAGGACAAAAGCACTGTTGTTATTACAAAATGCTCATGAACAGGAACAAATTTAGGACCAATTTCTTCATGCAACGGAAATTAGAAAAACATTTCCCAAGTAAAAACAAAAACGAGAAGCATTTTTTGATATCTCACCTTGCATCTGATGTCCTTGTTAATTAGATGGTTCTTGCCTTTGTAGTTGAAGATGACGTGAACCTTCTTTGTGCCGGGACCGCAAATGTCAGGACCTGAACATGAAAAAGAATAAATAAGTAAAAATGTGAACAGTAGAAACTAGTCAAACATAAGGGGATAAGGAATATCAAAAAATTAAAAAAAACAAAAAACCCACATAAGAGCAACTTATTCTTCACAAATTAACCTGAATAAAAACCCCTACATGGTGATTAAAATAAATATAAAAATAATTAAATTCATTGGGAAAAAAAAGACATTCATTTTTTTTAAAAATTAATTTATAAAATTATAAATTAATTATACAATAACAATGAATAAAGTATTAATTGATACAACAACAAAAAAACAACTAATGATGTTACTAAATGAATGAATACAGAGAATACACCCAGATATCCAGATAAATAAAATGTTTCAATACACCACCTGAATATGATTCAGGTCCACAGACTTTTAAGGTGATTGTACAGTAATCACTGTATGAATATATAAAAGAGACAAAGTCCTTTGGTCCACACTCACCAAACATGATGTTGTAAACGGAGTCTCCGTGCATGTCCTCCTGGTTGAGGCTGGAGGGGAACAGTTTAATGTAGCCTCCACCACAGTCAATGCTCTGCTCGTGTTTCACAGTGAACTGGATGACCAGAGGCTCGCCTTGGTTGCTGAAGTCAGCAAAACGGGCTGACGAGGCGTAGAAGCGGGCGTCCTGGCTCGTCTGCAGACCTGCGGCGAACAGAAAACGTTACTGCAATTCATCTGTATTGAGGGAAGATCCAACATTAACTATAACGCATCCATTTTGTTTCCATTACATTGTTCAGATTCTCTTAAATGTGTGAAATTGAGTAAGTCTCTTCTGAAGTTGTCCAGCAGGGAGGCAGCCTGTTTTGATGATGTCATGTAGAGACAAATACTGGAGCCGCTCCACAGAGAGTGAATAATGGAACAACTCTGACAGCACCCATGGTGATTTCACTGGGACATGAGCCCATTTTCAGATTCAAAGACCTACATTCAGAGTCATCTCATTTAGGTAGAATATCTAAAACAATCATGATGTGAGCCCAAAGACTCAGTTACAACCTCAGTGTCACCTTTGCTTCAAAAAGCATCTGTCACTTCCACCTTTACACTTCAGACGCTTGTTTCTTAAAGGGAACCAAATGTGTGTCTGTGAGCCGTGACTCATTTTCATTTGATTTGGTTCCTCAAATTCAAAATAGGTCCAAGCTCAGTTTTTATGGGAGTTCATGTTGGAAAAGTAGTTGCTTTATGTAACCAAATCAAATTAAAATGAGACTAGCTGGAATTAACCTGGATTAAAGTAAACTTGCTTTATGGGACAGGGCCCTGCTCAGAGAGATAAAACTGCATGTGTAGATTTTGATTTTACTTCTAAAATAAGATTTATGTTATTCTGCTACAGTGCCACAATGCCAAATGACCTTTGAAAAAGTAAAAAAAAAAAAAAGCAAAATGGTCCTTTAAAGACCACAATCAAAATTTAAAAGTGGAGTTTATGATTCAATACACTTTTTGTCAAATTCAGTGGTGACAGTGGTAAATCAGTCACATGTCAACATTCTGATGGAACCGCAACGTGGTAAAGAATGTCCTTTTCTAGGTTTTGAGTTTAAATTTTAATAATCTTTATCCCGAATTGCAGACGACACCTTTAAATGAATCCCTAGCAAACACAATGTCATTAAGTCTCAGTCAAATCCCCCACTGAACTAAACCTCCTCAAAACAGACTGCCAACAGACGATACACACCCTTCCTCTATATAACACACCCAGAACAATGTGGGCGTTAACCCTTCTGCACATATTCACAGTGGGTGGATACAATCTAACCTTTCCACTTACCTTTGTCTTTCTCTGCATCTCCATAGAACTTCCCTGCACTGAGGACGAGGTTGCCGTAGTCTGACTTGTGCTTGGATTCCACCCAGCGACTCTTCCAGGCATCTGCACAAACAAGTGTAGGTTCAGCTGCACAGCAGTCACTGATAACACACTCACAAGCTGCTAATCCACCACTGATGATGCATCAGTGCAGGTGCACCGGGAATGTGTTACGCTGCAGGGACATGCCTAAGGTGACTGCCTTCACTATCTACACAGCAAAGATTTTCCAATGTGGCTGGTGATGAAGGAGCAAGACAGCTGGGTAAAGAGGGTTAACTGAGTGACCAGGGGAGAAATGTGCAGGAGGGGGATGGGGAGACAGACAGGGTTTGATAATAGCTGGGGGGTAAAATGGAGAGGACTGAGAAGAAGGGAGGGGAGAGGAGAGGGTCAAAAGATGAATGGTGCCCATTTGGAATAAATGCATATTAAAGTGAGCAGAATGCACACAATGCAACACATAAATGTTAACATTTTGAGCGGTCATGCTAAAAAAAATCCCTCCACCCATGAAGAGCTAACATTCATTGCATGCACTGATTCAATATGGTAATGTCTGATATATTTACAGTTTCAAAAAATAAGAAACAGTTAATTAATGTAAGTATAATGAAAAAGGACCTCACCCCCATCTTCAAATTGCTCTCGGAGATACACATTGGACTCAGCCAGGACAGATGCGGCCGACACGGCCATCAAAAGCAGCGACAGGGCTGTCATGGTGACCAGCTGAAGCACCCCGTCAAATAAAAATAACGACTATCAATACAAATAAGTCTGTAGAATCTGTCTGCAGCGTACAGCAGGCGCGGTTAGTCGGCCCAGTCTCTCATACAGTAATGTTACAGTGAGAAAAGCCGAGACGCTGCCGCGGATCTCCTCTCGGCTCAGAACAGATGTCTGAATCTGATTGGCCGCCGGCTCAGAAACTCAATAAGGAAGCGTTGGACCTCTCGACCAATCAAAGGGTAGAGAATCGTGACTGACAGTTGTCTTAGCCAATGGTAGCAGACCACGCGTTTGCTTGATACACGCCCAAGGAAGAGTGATGATGCGCTGTAGGTGAATCATAAATATGGAGGAAAATCCCAATGACCATGGCTAAATCGATGTAAAATCAGAAATATAACTTTTTTTTAAATGTAGTCGACATATTGTGCCTTGAAAACAATTGTGTGCATTTTCAAGCAGAAACATTAATAGGGTAAGCAATAAAACGTGCCCAGTTAACTTTCATTAAGACAATCATTTTTTCTGAGTTTTCTTAAAATGTGAATTTTGATAGCAAATGGCGAATTTTGTTATTAAATACGTGTTAATTTGCTACAGAAATCTAAACCGTGGATAACGCCAGGTTTAAAATTATTGTTTCAATTTGTCAACGTATTAAATGTTTCAACAGAAGACTTTTTGGATATCTTTTTTTCGCACCATGAAACAGAAAATACTGTCAACAGCCATGTTTTTAGATATAAAGTATTATTTAAATAAGGCTATGCATGATATATGAAGAAACCCCTCAGTAATAACATTCAGAATATAGACAGGAATAAAACTTGAAAGTTTATGGTGTATGGTATTTCCCAAGAAAACAAGTCCCTAAACTACTAAATATTTTTTTTAAATTACACCTACACACCTTCTTTCACCTCTGTAAATACACATGGTAGCCAATTATTATCAGTTACTCAACTAATCCTTTCAGCTGTGTTGTGTAGAAAGGGTCGTTGTTTTTTTACCACCCTTGACATGGTGTGCTTCCACTATTTAAATAAATGTAAAGCTGGCAGGCAGCATGCAAACCAGTTCTTACATCATTGAGATTGCTTAAGAAATCCATTAAATACAAACAACTTATGTTGGTTTACTGTGGATGTTTATTTTCTTAAAACCATTTCTGACATTTCTTTTCACACTCTCCTTGTGATGTGACCCTGAGCTTTGGCACTCAAATTACTAAAGCAAACTGGTGAGCTGATGTGAAAGTGAATGCATGGATGACAGGTATAAAGGAAGTTAGTATATTATATAATAATGAAAACAAAAAGACACATATCAGGTTCATAAGAATCCATGAAATTACTGACATAAAAAATAAATTAATAAAAGCACTGTCATTAAACATATTTACACAAAGAAATCACATTTTTAAATACACAGATTGGGCCTCATACAAAAACCACTCAAACAGAAAGATTTAGGAGAAGTTCACTTATTACTATTAATTCACTAATTTTCATGTATTCTGAATTTTGAATTATGGCAAAAACACAATTCATGACCTATTTGTTGGAGTCATTTTAAAAATCTAATAACTGTAGATTTAATCAATTCAAAGAAACGTTGATTTGAAAGTCTTGTATAAATTATAAAGTAAGAGAAAGTTCTTGTATGAGGCCCAATTTGCTTTTGTCATGTGTACACTCACACTTTTTCAAGTAACATTTGCATCACAGTAGCGAGGCTGTTTTCATAAACTGTAGGTATTCCTAAAAAAAAGTAATCCAATTAATTTTTTGTTATGTTACGAAAGAAATGCAGAGAATTCTATAGGTATTTCATGAAATTTTGTCCATTTATGTTGCAAGCAGACCTGGGGGGATTAAAGGCCGGCAGGAGGGGAGGTGGATGATACAAAACCAAGACTTTGATCCGGGAGACAGGTGCTTGTTTCCTGCTCATGTCCCTTTGGAAACTTCTATACTCATGTTCTAAGCCAGTGATGCAATTGCTGCCAGTAGTGCAGTGATTTTGAACCTATAACCATTTTTTTGTCCTAACCTTAAACAAGCCGTTTTGTTGCACAACCTTCAATAGTTCTGCATAAAACAGCAACTGTTATTTAGTAGGATATCTCAAGAGTGTTGCAGAAATTTTCCTCGGAAATCACACAAACCCATTCATGGGAATATGTTGCATTACAATCTACATTAGCTGTGACACACTCCATTTTTCCATATTTCTATTGCTCACACTACAGTGGCATTTAGTTTTTTTTCTTATACCATACAGTACCATCAAATGTGTATTCAAACAACTCCACAAAGAATAATCTTGTCCAGTACGATGCTCAAAAATGGCACAAAAAAATGATGTCAATAAATAATCGTTGTCCATATAAGCACAATGTCTGACATGCAAATACTAACACATGAAGTATGAACTTAAAAAGCGAAAGTGAACAGTGAAACTGAGACTTTGGCAAAGGTGAACAATCAGTATCTCTCTACCACATACACTGCACAACCACAAAAAACTGTCTAATGCTCCATCTCGATACTATGAGGATTCAAATCACGCAGGTGAAGAAGAGCAGCCACACTGCACGTCATGACCGTCTGACACTGCCCACGTCTGCAGAGTGGGTCGCGCTGCTTTCCCCTTTATTACTGGATCAGCCCTGCTGTCTGTCCTTCTCTGAGGGACCTGGGCAGACACATGTTGTATCTGGTGGGGGGAGAGTAAGCAGAGCTGACACATCTCCTCTGTGGCTCTGAATGCAGATGGGCTGGCAAAGCAATCTCACACCTCCTCCAGGTCTCTCTGTCTGTCTGTCTTTCTGTCTCTCCTTCTAGGGGAGAAAGAAGTTGATCCGCTGGGGTATGGATTTGCATCCCTGGGCTGAGAACAGTCTCTCCTCTTTGGGGACATACAGCATCGCCTTGGCCACCTCATCGAGCGTAGCTTCATCTGTCTCCAGACCTCGTGCTGCATAGGCGTCCCGAGCACAGAGCTTGACGTGGCGGTACTCCAGAGGTAGGAACGGCACAAAGAAGTCGATCAAGTGGCCAGACATCAGCTCACTCTGAGCGAAGCCACCTGGGACAGAGAACAATCAAGAAAAAATGCTTAGACATTGATAAACACAATTTAGGGTGCTCTGCTTCACCAGGCACCCCAGTGCTAACACCATTAAGGCTTAGCACTTGAAAAGCAGCAGGCCCAGGTTCAAACCCAGCCTGGATCCTTCCCCTCTGTACCTTTACCACTATGAATTAAGTCAAAAACGACCAAAAAAGTAAATGTTTCACCTAAAAGACACTTTAATGTGAGACGGTTATTTAAACCACTGATACCGCAATGAATCAATACTTAAGTCTGCAGCTTATTATCTTGGTCAATTAGAATAAATTTTAACTCCTGCCCGTCCCTACAACACTAATAAAGAAAGGTTTGCAGCTCACTCAGTAACACCAAAATTGTTCACATCCTGTCCATGATGAAATGGCAAAGAGCTGAAATAATCAATTTCACCACCACTGTAGAAGAGAATTCAACATCTGGACGCCAGCTGAGAAATGTAAAGCCAGCTCTGCAGCGTACCATGAGATTCCATAGTTTCAGCTCGTAGCCGATGCTCCAGGTCTTCCATGCCGATGTCCTCTCGATTTTGACCAGAGTGCCAGAAGTCCAGAGCTACGTCATTGATCGTTGCTCCACCAATATTACTGTAGAGAAAACAGACACATCAAGGTATAAGATGTCAGAACTTTTTGACATTTATAAAGGGATATGAGTATTTCTGGTTTGACTGGATGCATCAGTGCACAGTATCACAGGTTAAGGTTAATGGTAAATGGTGCACTTTGTAGCGATTTTCTAGTCTTTGTGATCAGTTTTGAGCTTGAGTTTTAACACTACAGACTGCACTCATTCACACACACATTCATACTGGTGGCAGAGGTTACCCTAAACCGTACTGGGTTAGGAAGGATACTTCAACATCAAGGCCACAGCCGCCTGAGGTTGGCAGATAACTAACCTTTTTTTGCATGTCGTCTTTAAATACATTAACTTCATACTAAAATAACGACTCAAGTTTATGTGAAAAAATGTATCTTCCCCAAAAGGAAATGCTTTTGTAAGGGGTGATTCTCACACTCTGGTGAGAATCCAGTGGTGGGTTTGTAAGCTTGGAGCATTTTCCCCTAATTTTAGTTTCTTTTCACAGAGAAAGTCCAAGGGAACTAAAAATGCATCACTTCAAACAGTGTGCTTATTGGTCAGATGTGTCTGGGGCAGGAGCAAGACAGTAAATACAGGAAGAATGGCCTGTGTACTGAACTGGTGCATATTGCTGTGACACGCTAAGTAATTTGATAAAGAGCAAAGGTCAAACTTGCAGAGTACACCTAATAGTTTGGTTGGATGAAGGCTGGATCATGTTCACACCGACATGATCTGAGGGACATAGATATAATGATTAATAAAAGTTCAACATGATTATTTAATATGTGTTTTAGGGATCGCATGCATCTCTCTCATTATTTTTATTCATGTAAAGAAAAATGTGGTTCTATATTTGACTGAAAAGATGAGATCCGTCAGCAGAAACCGGACATGAGTAATTGAAAACATGAAAAATCCATAAAGAGGGCTATTATAATGAAGAGGGAGGAACATCCTTCATCACAGATGAGCTGCCAGAGTACCAGGGACAGAGATGCAATATATTCTGAGGTTTTGACCCAGCTTCAACAGACAGGACGTGCCTGTCATATAAACCAACCTGAGGAAGAGGAAGATGGCTCTGCGGTAGCTGACGCCGTCTACGTTATCATAGTGATCCATGTAGGGTTTGATGGCGTCAATGAGACCCGGGTGAAGCTTCTCAGCCTCGTCAAAGATGAACAGAGTCTGAGGGCAGCGCAGCACCATGTCCCGGATCGCCTCTCTTAGCTGGCCCTGGATACAGAGAGGAAGACCAAACGACAGTGTTGAAAATCACTAAAATCTTTAGACCTATTTTTTGACTCTTTCTAAGTTTTAGGTCTGAAACAAGTAAGGTTTAAATCAAGGTAAATGATAAGCCTTTAGGTGATTTTCAGATGGATGAAATATTACATCTTTTTTTTAAATATAGTAGCCTAGTAGACTATAGTAGCCAAAACACCTTCAATTAACAGCAATAATGACCATATCCATCTATTTTAACCAACACATTTTTAATCTATGTAAAAATGTGGGATTGTGTCTTTTTTTAACAAGACAAATTTCCATTAAACTTTAGTCATGAGGGACAAAGGGTAATTCAACAGAATTTATTCTTTATCAACAACCTAAATCTCATTGTTATGGGAGATGTTGTAAAGAAACGTAGCAGAAATGTCCAAATGTCCAGATTCTGCGGATTTTGATAGCATAAGGGTTTAAAGGTTAGGCTGGTCACTGTACCCTGTGAGATAATTTGTGTAATAACACTGTGTCAACATTATTTTGAAATCTAATTCAGTGATTGTGTAAAAATGTGTGTAGATGGCCCACACTGTAACCTCTGACCTGGCTGGATAATTGCCATGTTCCAAAAAGCCAAACATTTAGTATGTGTACAGTTGATCAATGTTTGATCTGAAGCATGTGTCCGAACCGTTATCATTCATATGCTGAATTACAACACACAGACTAAACACCACACTACGCAAACGAGGGACCCAAGAACTGCCAGCATGTTCCTGGCACAGGACGTCAAACTCTGTGCCAAAAGGGCTCTGGATGTTCTTACCTTGTACGTGTCCACCAGTCTGGCGTGTGGGAAGTGAAACGGGGCGATGAACAGTCGGACACACTCGCTCTTCACCCCGTCACGATACAGGTTATCAGCAATGATCCGGGCCACAAAGTTCTTGCCGGTTCCGGACCAGCCATGGAAGGAGAGTGTCAGTGGCTTGTTGGACTCTGGGTTGTTGATAAAACCCTGGATGGCTTTCAGAACCACAGACTGAGCCAGGTGCTGCCCGTGAAGCTTCGTCTGAAGGTCCGTCGACAGACCTGCAAGTGTGCAATGAAGAGAGGGTTAACGCTTAGCAATGGTTGCACCAGATAGCAATAATGAAGCGCTACTATATATGTATGCATATATATATATATATATATATATATATATATGGTCACTGGTGTTCACCCTTCAAGGGTTAAACTTTAAGTCACATGTCAGGCAATATTTGGTGACAATCTTCCATGTCTTATATTTGAAGGCAAGGGGTTATCTCTGCAAGCAACTAAAGTGTTTAACTATGCAGCAAATAAATGGAATTAAACTAATTTGGTGCAACTGCAACAGCCACCCTGAAGAGAAAAGCACCCTGAATCTCTACTTTATCTGTACCTTATGTTGGCTTTAACTCACTTACCTAAAAGATTTTTTTAAAGGACAACTTTAATGCCATACTAACAAAAAATAAGAATTCTTCCTCTATGATTTTGTTCTTCTCAGGGTGAAAAAAACTCAAACAGAATTAAACCTATTTAATGCTAGATAGCCTGAACAACATATCAATATCAGTTTCACCCCCTGTACGGTCATTCAGGTTGTCACTATACAAAAAATAAAAGATACTCAATACAAAAAAACAAGTCCTTGGCACACAAACTGGGGTTTTTTTTTTTTCTTTCTCATGATTTCTTTTTTAGTATACAACATGGGCTGGTATGGAAAAACTCACTGAACACATGTATAATAATGTTAATAGTAATTAACACTATAATTCTTCAATACTTTCCTTCCACAGTCCGTATGTTATTATTGATTTCAGTATTACTACTACTTCTCTAATGTTGCTTCACTTGTACACACAGGTTTCCCCTGTATAAATAAATCTGATGGTAGATCTATTTTTTTCATAACTTCAGCACTTTCGATTCTGTCGAATGTATGATTAACGGAGATTGTTTCAAACATGTGATATTGAAAAGGCACCTAACTATAGTTTATTTGGACATGCATGTAGATATTTAGGAAAAGTACATTTTATGAAAATATTTGCGCCACTTTCAGCTTGAAAGTGGTACATCCGATGCTCTGTCTAGTGTAAGCAGCCCATATGAAGTTTCAGAGTCTAAATTATTAAAGCAACAGGAAATAGTTTAAATGCATTAAGTCCAATTATCTGGAGGAGATCTGATATGGTACATACTGTGCACAACACAGGTGTTTATTTAAAAAACCACAACACTTATCAGAGTAAATTATGTGATTTACAGTAATATCCAGAGACAGTATATTCGCTGGCTCACACACATGCACTGGACCATATAAAGAGACAATAAACCCCCAAGCTGGAGTGTAATACCTGTGATGTTGTTGGTTATCCTGCAGTCTCCAGAGTCACAGCACTGGCCCAGGCTACAGTACCACTGATGCAGCAGGCTGATGTAGTCCTGAGGAAAACCTGCCCAAACGTCCCTGGTAGGAACTGCTCACATAAATAGCAAGACAGAATAAGTAATAAATTACTGAATCGAGCTAAACATAGAATGACGTTAAGTATAATGCAATGTGTATAAAGGATACGCTATAAATTGTGGTATATTTGACAAACATTACATAATGCATGCTATGTGTACCTTACCTTGCTGTGTAGCATCGTCTTGGTTGGGCTGGCACTCCCCCTCCCATATGTTGCAATAAATATAATTAAAATAGTACGAGGAAACATTGGAGATGCTGTCGAACTGGAAGAAGTCGGCCTCTGCGGACAGAGCCCAGAGCACAGGCAGCAGCCACCGCACAAACATCGGTGAAGAGGCTGGTCCGAGGCGGCAGAAACGAGACTGAACACCGTGGCTCGGTGCACCGATTATTTAAACCCGGCAGTGTACTGGCGGCCTGCACAGTGTGGGACATTTAGCCCTCTCCCCATTGTAGCGAAGGAGGGGTGTCCCTTCCTACTTTCTGTACGGCGCATGCGCGTACTTTGCTCCACCCACTTTCATATAGCGCGTCAGTTTCTGCTTTAACATTTAACTGAATCTCAGATTTGTATTTTAAGTTTAGCCTATAAACCACGTTGGAATTAGTCATCTAGCGTTGAGATTCTGATTTTTTTTTTTTTATTAAAGTGGTGATAACTTCCGGTGGTCTTTAGTCAGTTCCGTCAGTATATGCAGGCAAGACGCCAGCCAATTTTTCCCCTTCCCTAAACGTTTATATACTTTGCTTCTATTCAATTAGGTTTAATTTCATGTTCATTTTTTTTACATTTGAGTCACATTATGCTGATGTTTTACATGCATGTCGTGCATTTGTTAAACATACCACTATCCTTAGTTTTTTCATCAATGATTTAAGACATACTGCCAAGTATTAAATCCCATTGATAAATAAAAATAAGTACAACCAGACAATGTATTTTTCAGTATTTATTGCCACATTTTCCATAATATTGACAAGTTCTTGAGATTCATGTTTTGGCCACAGGTGCCAAGGTCCTCATCCATCAACCGAGTGCCATTCTTTGTCCTTGAGGCCAAATTGCTTCATAGCAGCATCCTGTAGGGGGGCAAACAAATTTATTAAAATAAAATCTGGTGTAAAGTGTAACAAGTAGACTTCTGCTGACCACACAGCCTCAGAAAAAAATGGAACGGTAGGAGTATAATCAAGAGAGATCATTTGGCAGAATCTTTTCATCATAGGTCAAGTGGTCTTTTAAATGGCACCCACAGAAACTTCCTGCTGACAAATATAGCAAAAGGACTTAAAATGCTTACCAGGGTCAGTGTGGCAGACCCAGCTCTTTTCCTGGAGGGGGAGAGAGAAAAACAGCCTTATTACAAGTCAGTGACTGGCTAATTAAGATGTAATTCACTGGGTTACTCAGTAACAGATGTGGTCCACATTAAAGTTCAGGTCAGACATTTGTTAAGACATCACTGAACCCATGAATCATTTTACATCGTGAGAGGGAACTTCATCCGTACCTCAGAATACATCATGTTATTCAGACTGGTCTCCAAGTCAGCAATCCAACCTAGAGAAGCAGAACAGCATAAGTCTAATAAGCACACCAACAGTAGGATGCACATTTCACACTGACCAGATCAGCTAGAGCTAATTCAACAGACTCCATGGTTAAAAGTCAGTAGTCACTTCATCATCACACAGGTCAGTCTAGTGTTAGGGTTTACTACAGCAACACCACACCAACTAATCTACATGTGCAGCACTTTCAGACCCAGATGTGGCAGAGTTCAGGCTTTAATGTAGATCAAATTGAATTTTAAAAACACCTTTCAAATTCCTCAGGAATTTGAAGTATCTTGGATTAAGAATAAAAATTTGAAACCAACTTCAGTAGTCATCGGGGTCTGAGGTGCTTTGAAATGTTGCACATTTCTCACTCACCTTGCTTTTTGCAGTCTTGTCCTCAAAACTCATCTTACTCCATCTGCAAAGATAAGTTTCATGTGAAAAAGAAAAAAAAAAAAAAGTACAGTTCCTTCCTAAAAACTATCCAGATCAGACAAACTGAACTATTTCCTCAACTGGATCAGAGACCTGATTCGAAGTCATCACATCTGAATATTAGTGTACAATGCCAAATCTTTGTTGTTACTCACCAACACAAGAGTAGGAAGATTCTCCAACAGCAAGGCTTTACATTGCATCTGGATGGGAGAAGAGATTTGTTATTGCCATGTATAGAACAGCAGAGTGCTCAATGACAATTGCAACAGATACATCAGCTAGGAGCGAAAGACAATAGTTATTCGTCATAGTGAATCTGTTGAACTATGCACTCATCATTGTATCAAATCATTAAAAAGGTTGTTACTTCAGCTTTTCAACTCACCTTTACTTGGCCTTTTGTTCTGCCACAGCTTCTGTGAATTGAAAATATATATATATTTTTATACTGCTCCAAAAATCAGTACCTCACTGGTCATTTAGGATGACACATCAGCTAGGAGCGAAAGACAATAGCTATTCTTCATAGTTAATCTGCTGAACTATGCACTCATCATTGTATCAAATCATTAAACACTGTTGTATTGCAGACTGTCAGCTCACCTTCATTTGGCCCTTTGAACAGCCAGTTTCTGGAAAAGAAATGCACATTTTAAAAACCACTCAAATTAATTTGGGCGTCACTGGTCATTGAGGCCGACACATCAGCTAGGAGCGAAAGACAATAGTTATTCTTCATAGTTAATCTGTTGAACTATGCACTCATCATTGTATCAGGCAAGTTTGAATTATAAAGTGTTTACCTAAAGCATTAAATTAAACTCACCTTTGACTGAGCCACCATGTGAAGTGAATCCAAGAGTAGGGAACAACCTGCAAGCCAACCCAGATATTAATAAAAGGGCACATTTTGAAAATATGCAGGCATCTCTATATGCACTGTGTCAGTAAAAATTATTCTTTCACTCTTATTCAGAGAGATTCCCATTGTTTTGTAAACAAGTTCATCACATACAGTTTGTTTGTAGGAGACTGCCATGTAAAATAATTTGTGCATTACCTGCTGTGCATGTCACCCAACAGTCAATTCAGGTAGCGTAAGCAACCTGCAGAAACAAAATGAGCAATCAAAATTTTAAACTTAAAAACTTTCAGGCATCACATAGTATGTGCCTCAGATATATACATTTTCTTAATATGCAGGCATCTCCTAATCTGCACTGTGTCAGTAAAAATTTGTCTTTCACTCTTATTCAGAGAGATTCCCATTGTTTTGTAAACAAGATCATCATTTACAGTTTGTTTTTAGGAGATGCCATGTAAAATAATTTGTGCATTACCTGCTCTGCATGTCACCCAGCAGCCGGTATAAGTACTGTAAGCAAACCTGTAGAAACAACATAAAATGAGTAATCAAAATAAATAATCTTATGACTTTCAGGCATCACATTGCATGTGCTCAGATATTCAACTGGTGGGTTGAAAGTATCGTCATCCATCTTGTCAAGAGTAGCAAATATGGTCATCACAGCAACAATCAGTATATGCAGGGTGATGAATTGATGCTTCTGGGTGTGCCAGTTTGGAGGTTCAGTTGCAACTCAAATGTTCTACATGCTTCATAGGCCAGAAGTTTAAAAAAAAAAAAAAAAAAAAAGCCATTTAAAAATTATAACCATTAAAAAGCCATTTTTGTGGATAGCCTTGGGTGTTATCATTGTGAAGTTAGTCTTAAGGATGATCAAAGCAAATCCATTGAAAAGTTTAACCAAATCCAGGAACACCTCAGAAGCATAAAGCCATCTCAACCTCCACTGTGATGTAAAACTGAGCCTCACCTCTTTGGTTCTACCAGATGCTTCACGTCTCTTGATTTCCCCAAGACCTGTAGACACACACCTTGTAAGTACCATGCTGTTCATGTTGCAAAGAAAGTATAGCTTAACTAGAAGTCTCAGTGTAAAAAATTGTCAGAAATCACATCTGTCCACTACTCTTATACAAAGCATCACAGACTCCACCAAGAATAAGCAGAAATGTTATAAAAGTAACTCACCAGCATAGTAGCTGATGTCCTTCAAAGCTTAAATTAAGCATTTTCAACCGGTTTCTGGCCACCATCATTTTGTAGCAATCCTGTCCAAAGGCCTGCAACCGGAGAAAAGAGTTAAACCATATTACAAATAATGTCTCATCTCTGCAATTAAGTCAATTGAGAATGAAATCCTGTTAAGTACAGTAATGTCACACGCAGCAGCTAATAGCACAGGAGCAGTGAAGCTAGCTAAAGCCAGAGTGTAACATCGACATTTTTCCCATGCAGTCAGAAAAGTTGGCATTCTTCACATTAATTCAGATGTCCCTACCAACATTATTTTCATCATATATGCATGGGAATACTGCAGTAATGTGAGCCTTATTGGATTAAAGTAAAATATAAACTCGTCTGCTAGTTAGCAACTCACCACGCGCAATGAGGCACGTGGCAGAGGCCCGCTGCTGCAGTCAAGACTGCTAGCGCTAGTTATCAATTTTATCCATAAAAGAAAAATTTAACTGGCAAAACTGCACAAGTTAAGATGAATTAATCTACAAATTGAGTATGAGAAAGAGTTGACAGGTAAAAATAAACAAGACAAGACTTCTTGAAGATGGAACAGAAGCTTTAAGGGAGAAGTCATATTTACCCGGTGCGCAGTGGAGGAGTGAGGCCAAGCAGAGGGTGCGGGGCTCTTTTATACAACGCCTTGCCTTCTTCTTCGTGATGTTTTATAGCGGTTGGCAAACAACGTTACGGCTCATTACCGCCACCAACTGGTATGAAATGTGGATCCTTACTTCCAGTCTATGTACGTTAACTATTTTCGATGAAAAAAAAGAAATGAAAAGACAGAAAAACAAAACAAACAGAAACACAGATATTATTATAATCCCTCTATTAAGTTTCTATTTATACACTTTGTTTGTTTGTCTTCATTTTCAATACTTAATGATTATATAATGTCAATACTCAAACAAAACTCATATGTATATAGGGTGTAAGTCTCATTGAGATAAGATAAGATAAGATAAGATAACATACAACTTTACTGTCTGTTCTACAGTAAAAACAGAAATTTGTTTTTGACACGACATCACAAATTAAAACACATTTACAAACACATTCACACACAACAACAGATAAAAACTGTGCAGCCTATTTTTTGCTGTTTATGTTTGTTATCTATCTATCTATCTATCTATCTATCTATCTATCTATCTATCTATCTATCTATCTATCTATCTATCCAACTAAGCAAGGCACCCCAAACAAATTTAAGTATGTATGGAATAAAACTAAAATCAAAACTTGTATTAATTTTAATGTAATCACAAGCAATCTCTAGCAGTTTTAGACTTAATCTTGGCATTAACTACCCTACTCTTGCACATACACTGCGGCTTTATGCCTCTTTAATATAGTTCTTAAAATAATAAAATTACAATTATGTTTAATCACTTTCATGTCACGTCATGGATCCAAATTACCTGGTGCCTTTCCCTGGAGAAATCATTGGCTATCACAAACCAACTACGAGATGTAGAGGGTCACGCCGTGAGCAGGACAATGAAAGACAAATCCGACAGTGGTTCATTGAATGCTGGTAAGGGGCTTGTTATGATTTTTGTAATTTCAATCATAATTGTATGTGAGCTTTTAATCTGAATGCAATCAATGTGTAGACAGTAGACACAGAGCTCTCATAATCAAGCACTTTATGAAAGCCAAGGTAACTGTAAAGTATTCAGTGTTGATATGCTGCCCTCCCCTGGTTTGTGATAGACACAACAAATAAACAATTTCTGATCAGCACATTCATATTTGTGGATAGGAAAAGGATTTAAAGTTCTTCCATGCAGTTTTCCCAATGATTCACATTGCAGATTAATAACTATTGATCCCTGTTGTTGGTAGGGGACTAAAGCTACCTCAGGACCACACACCCCATGCCATCATTGTCAGATGTGAAGCAGGGCTTATCTCCGTATGCAATTTTAACATTAGGTATGAAAGTTATTTTATTCACATTTTTTACCAAGGTGCCTCACTAGAAAGATTTTGTCTTAATAATCTCTTTATTATTTTTGACAGTGTAAATGCATATGGAAAACATTTAGGTAATGGTGCATTCTGTTTTTTAATTTTGCAAGTCCAACCTCAGCTAGACTGTAATAAGTCTATAATAAACTGTAGCTAAAATACAAACACTCATACCCCTTAAGGATAAAAATGCCTCCATAAAAACTACAATTTTTGATTCTTTGATAGACTGTAAAAATCCCCCAAGCATTCAATAAAGTGATTCATATTTTTGTGTATTTTCCATTTTTCTGAAGATTGAAATTATGAAATTAATGCATACATGTTATTTAAACACATACCCATTAGTTGTTAGCAGTGCAGCTTCTTGAGTTCCATTTCAAAACAATGCAGTATAATCAATATTTCACTCAATATTTACATTCAGTAGGCTGATAAAAAAAAAAGCAGAAAAAGCAAAAAGCAAAATCTGTCCTGATTGCATTTTCACAAATATAATAAAAATTTCACAAATTCCAGTCCAGATTTGACCATTCTAGGGACAATGGTTTTCCATCTGGACCTGGTATAAATTTATTTAAAAAAAAACAGGATAAAGCCTGTACAATCTGAAAGTGTGTGGTAAGACTAGGCCTACCTAATGTCTAACACACTTTCATAAGAGTAAGGTGTATAAAAAAAATATAATTTTTTATTTTATTTTAAAACATAAAAACAAAAGCAAAACGAGGATCGGTCGCTCAGCAATGTAAGTTTAGGTTCCCTTAATTTTCCCCGTTACTGCCGAATCGGAAGCGGGTTATTTAATTTGACATGAGACATTTTATCCACGCGGCAGCACGAGACCCTGGAGTACCCTACCTTCGACATCCGGTTTGGGACTTTCAAAATAAGTGTTTAAATCTACCGTTCACTCCAATGTGTTTCTTCTAAAAAAAACCCAGTAACGGGTAGGTGACAGGTAAGTTTTGTTTTTTTTCAAAGAAATATCTTTGTAGTCTGACAAGGTTTTCTATTATTCTTAAGAATGTGGTACCAACAAGAAACATTTTATTTTTGGGATAATTTAAAACATGCTTCTGCAAAAATAAATACTTTCGAGGCTAAATAACAGTGAATAAACCCATAGTAGGCAGATATACCGTGTTTAATCTGTTTTGTATGTAAGGCTGCAGTGTGTGCTGAACATTTCTATATTCCTCCTCTAATATGACCGCTGTCAGGTGTAGAGAATCTGGACCAGAGATATTGTGACACACAGAGGGGGAGGGTTTCCAAACACAGATCCAGAGGATTAGGTGGAGTGTTCAGCTGTTTTGTCGAGTTCTAAATTCACTCAACACATCCTCACATTGCCTTGGTTTCTTTAACATTACTCTATTTATAGCCTTTGTGCACCATCAATAGGATGCTACACACGAGAAGGCCCACATTTCATGATATCAAGTTGATCTATTGGCTGTCTTCACTGTGACGGAACACAGGCTTTGGGCTTTGTCTTAAAGGAAAATGACAATATGCTTAGAAATAAGCAAGAACCAATGAACCAATTAGTAATCCAATACCTGTTTTGTTGGGATATGTAAGCAAGAATATACTTTTATTAACACTTCCCACTCAAATGTCCAAAAAAGCTGTTAAAATCTGTAATGAATGTTCTGCTGAGATCATCGTTCCCCTCTCAGTGACGACAACTTGTTTTTTGTGCCCCAAGAGATTATCCTGTCAAGTTTCACTGGATTTAGGAGTGCTCAGTAGCACATGGAGCTGTCTATCAAACTGAGGCAAACACAATGCTGGGCAGTAGTGGCTTTGTTCCGTCTGGATGAGGGAACCCCACTAAATTAAACCTTGTTGTTTTAATGCAAACAAACACCCCACGCCAACACATGTTGAAGTTGAAGAAGCTTCAGGCATTAAAGGGATAGTTCGGCTTTATTGAAGCGGGGTTGTATGAGGTACGTATCCATAGTCAGTGTGTCACCTACAATAGATGGCGACTGGCATGTCCCCAGTTTGGGGAAGCAGGCATTAGGACAGACATGTACAGCTGTGGATGGGGGGGCTGCAGCAAAACATATTAGCAATCACACCGCTAATCAGTGCCTGCTATATTTAAAATATTTCCACTGTTTTACCTTGCTGGCAAGGGAGGAACTGAATGCATCATCTATATTCTTATCAATTCCACCAGACTTCTTTGAAAAAAAACAGTAATTTTACCCGTTTTTATCATAAGAGTCTGGTAGCTTTGAAGAGAGCTTAAACAGATGACAGTCTGATGGCAAGGTAAAACGGGGAAAATATCCTAAATATAATGATGCAGACTGCCATCTACTGTTGGTAACACACTGACTATGGATAATACCTCATACAAACCCACTTTAAAAATATTCAAACTGTCCTTTTAATATCTGCAATTCATGGCTGCTGTGTGATTGTATCCCATACTCTGATGTCAGTAAATGGCCTCACACAGGAATGCTGATGAGTGATTATTTAAGAGAGGATGTGTAGGTCTTCATATCATATAATCTTTTGTGACCTTTCAGCTGCAGCAGTGGTGGAAACCCCCTGTGTAGATCCATGCACTTTGATCTGTCTAACCACTGACAGATATGGGTAAGTCTTGTGAAGAGAATTTGATTAAACTACATCAACCAAAGACAATACACATGCTCTTTTTTTGTATTGGACCAGTTGTTTTGGTGGAAGAGATCTCAAACAAGCACTTACTGAGATGCTTCCTAGTAATTTGCACTAAGCTTGTCTGTCATTCATTCATGCACACAAAAACCATCAAACACACTAAGCCTTTTGTATACATTTTGATTGTTTTTGATAGTTCCACTGATGCTGGACATCAGTTGCCTCACACCATTTAAACCATAGCTATCTTTGCCCTCATACTGACAGAAGGCTATTTTGGAGGTTAGTATGTGGGGAGAGATATGTCAGCTGTTCACCACTATGCTCCATCAAAGCAAGAAAAAAAGAGAAAGCGTTATAGGCCGTCAGCTTTGGGGACAGGGACGCAGCTTGCAAACTTAGGCATGCTTTACTTTGGCTAAACGTTTGTTGTTAATCTTAAAAGCTTTGTGTGAAACTAGACAAGACTTGGATTGATCACTTGCCATGGTGGATGTTTATATCCTCTTTTTTCAGGTGAAAGTATTTTGTTTTTCTGCGACAAGAGGACATGCAAGGATTTATTCTCGCTAGAAAACCCCTGGCAAAGTTGAAGGTGGGTGAATCGCTGCAGATGATCTGATATTATATGACGATTCTTGTATTATTTTGGTAAGTTTTTTCATTATTTCTTCATTTGTTTACTTTGGGAAGTAGTTAAATCATATACTGCGCACTTGTATTAATTTAAGTTTTGTGAAAGGTCAATATCTTCTCTCAGCTGTGCTTTACTCATCTCATCACTTGTTTATTTTCATCTTAGATAATATAACAATAGATAACATAACTGATTAGGCCCCTAGAGGTTATCTAATAAATTACTGGCAAATTGAGTATTGTTGTGGTTGTGTGACGCACAATGAAATTTCAAATTTTCTAGTAGGTAATGGGAAACTGACCCTCCTCTGTGAGTACTTAAAAAAACCCTCCTAATGATGATGGGAGGAGCCAGCCTCCAAAACGTGTGTCATGGTTTCACATATATAAATCAGTAGTGATTGGCGGTTCTCATTTGGCCGCTCGTTTGTTTTTTTAAGCATCCCCCTCTTCCCAGTTCAGTGCATGCAGTGGGATGGAGGTGGCATCACAGCTGAGTCTATATTGGTGGTGCTGAGCTCAGCCACGTGAAGTGACAGAGATTACTCTGCTCTTCATTACTGAGGGGGACTGGCATGCCATTGCAGGGATCAACCATATCAGAGTGATGCCATGTGTATCCATTTCGATAGGCCTGTGTTGCCATTTTGGAAGTGATGGTTTATATCCTTCTTAGCCTGAAAGGAATTTGTTTGGCATGTGAAATGACATTTTGGCCCAAATAAACAGGGCATACATTGCAAAAAAGAGTAGCTGAAAGATGCTAAATGCTAGTTTTTATTCTGAACCAGACCGTTTACCTGATACCTATTTTCATCATATTATAGTTGTAGCCCTTCTGTGATAACTGTGGTAAAAAGCAAACAAGATTCCCCAAATCACACTGACTGAAGAGCAGGAGGCATGGGAGACAATATACCTGGAGGAATAGTAGCTGCTGCAAGTAAGTTATCTTCTTGCATAAAATGGTAAATTTCAATGTAGTAGCAAATGAGCTGTTGAATCTCTAATGCTGCGTGTGTGTTTGTGTGCCAGAGAACCGTCTGCAGGTGGTGAAGGGCTTGGAGGATGTGGAGGTGTCTGAGTGCGAGAGCTGCTCCTTTGAAGTGACCCTCAACCTGGCCTATATCGAGGGTCTGTGGACCAGAGATGGGATGCAACTTAAGTCTAAACCCAACTGTCGCATCAGCACACACGGGAAGAAACACTCCCTGATACTAAACAGGGTGGCTTTGGGAGACACGGGCCTGTTCTCCTTTCAGGCCAACGGCATTCAGACTTCAGGCAGACTCAGTGTCAGAGGTAAGGTGGTTAACTAGACTGAGCTTCTAGTCTTCTAGAGCTTCTAATCCTGTGTCCATGTGACCAAGACACAGACTGTATATAGAGATGGTCGACGCCTCTCTGTTTCCTCCCACTGACAAAAAAATAAAAAAATAAAGCCATATCACAGATGCCATTTTTTTTCAAAGGATAACAAAGTCAGTACCTGCCCTACTCTGCCTTTGTTGGTTTGGTCATGCCTTTGCCATCCTTGGAAAAATAAATATCCTGGGCTGATGGATTTTAATAACTTTGATCACCTGACCTCTCACCTGCCACCATCAACAGGTCATAATTTAAATTTTTCCGATACATTGGTTTATGAACCTGCAAAATGACATTCCCATAATCCTCAGCTGTGCTTTGTGTTTAGTGTTGTCAATGATGAAATGTTAACATACCACATGTTAAACTGAGGTGGTAAACATGGTAAACATAATGAACATATCGCTGTATGATTGTAATGACTGCTATCAAAGAGCGGCTACCAAAAGATTTCTAAAGTTTTGTTTGGCTGCTTTAACTGAACTTATTGTCATTGTTGGGTTATCCTCTGCCAGCGAGGGACATCCACATAGTAAAGGAGCTGGAGGATGTTGACACGATGGAACGTCAACATGTGAACTTCCTGTGTGAGGTTAACCTGGTGGATTTGGATGGTCGGTGGTACAGAGATGACTGCCGGATTCGACCTGGAGACAACATCAAGATCAGACACCAGGGTGAGAGAGCAACCACATGGAATCCACAGAAACAAAAGCGTATAAATACTCCCCAGTGCTACTTGAATAGTAAACTCAACTTTGCTAAGAAGCTGTACAAAGCACAAAAGTTATTTGATTTCGATCTGATTGCAGGTAAAACTCACGCCCTGATATTCAAGTCTGTCAGGCCAGAGCATGCTGGAGAGATCAGATTCACCGCAGAGCGTGTCTCATCCTATGCAACTCTCACAGTAACAGGTGAACCACCTGTCTAATATCCAGTTCACCATGCATTATAGAGGAAATAATAAAGTTGCTTAAGGTTTACAGCTTGTTTCTCCCTTCTTTAGAGCTTCCCGTCCAAATAGTGCGGCCTCTGAGGGTCAAGATCGCCATGTATCACCACCGTGGTCTACTGGAGTGCCAGGTGTCACGACCCAATGCGCAGGTCAGGTGGTACAAAAACAGGAGGGAGCTGCTGCCCAGTAAGAAGTACCAACTGATCAGCCAAGACATCTACAGGCAGCTCACCATCGATGACGTTTGCTCTTCAGATGAGGATACTTACACCTGTGATGCAGGAGATGACAACACCTCTTGTCAGCTTCTGGTGGAGGGTGAGATGCCTGCTGTCACAGTAATTCATTCATTCTTTTGTATCATGAATAGTAAAACATTTGGAACATAGACTGGGAGTTGATGTATTATCAGGGCACTGAAGACCTGGGAATCACTGGCCTACTACCAGTGGTGGAAAGTAACTAAGTACATTTACTCAAGTACTGTACTTTTTGAGGTACTTGTACTTTCTTGAGTATTTCCATTTTATGTTACTTTATACTTCTACTCTGCTACATTTTGAAGCAAATATTGGACTTTTTACTTACTATATTAAGCTGACAGCTTTAGTTACTTTTCAGGTGAAGATTTAACATGAAAAACATGAAACATTTAAAGTGATGAGAATTTTTTTTAATTAAACCTCATAACAGTAAATTAAGTCGTTTAAATGAGCCCTACCTTGAGAAGATTCAAACACTGCTTACATAAATGCATCAATAATAATAATCCAATAATATATGTGTAATATATTAAACAGTCTGAGTGGGTCCATTCTGCATGATAAGTACTTTTACTTTTGATACTTTAAGTACATTTTGATGCTGATACTTCTATACTTTCACTTCAGTAAGTTTCGAATGCCGGACTTTTACTTGTAGTGGAGTAATTCTACAGCGTGGTATTAGTACTTTTACTTAAGTAAAAGATCTGATTACTTCTTCCACCACTGCCTACTACATATTATGAGTAATGCCCATGTGTCTTTCTGTTATGTTAACTATACAGTTTGGAGTTGTGTCAGTTGTGGTGATGTGTATTTTGGCTGTCCATGCAGAGCAGGCGATCAGCATAGTGCGGGGGATGAGCTCAGTGGAGGTGGTGGAGCCGGAGCCAGCACTGTTCCAGGTGGAGACCAGCCTGAAATCCGGGAGGCCTCCCCGGTGGACGCTGAACGGTGAGGTGTTGGAGCCTTGTGCCGCAGTGAACATCGACAGGGAAGGCACCCTCCACAGCCTCTGTCTCACCTCCACAGAAAGCACCATGTCTGGCCCTGTGGTCTTTGTAGCTGGCAAGAGTCGCTCCACTGCTCAGCTTACTGTCAAAGGTGAGTTGGATAGCAAGTAAGCAGTTTTGTTGCAGGTAGACTGAATTTTGATCTCAAAAGAGCATCAAGCCACTTAGCCCTACAATGGACTGCTAATCTTTTAAAAAAAAATGCTTTATGTCTTATGTATGTTAAGTAGGGCTGGGCAATATGACCTCATATCAAAATCATCATGAATTGAACATTTTACCTCGATTACGATTAATGGACGATTATTTTGTTTTTTGTCCTCATAGTTCACTGACATGGTCTCTACTGTAAATATGCTCCCCTATTAAAGCTGGGATATTTTTTCTAATGAAAGAATGCATATCTTTGTGATTTTAAAGAAATGAAGGAAACACACATAGATGAACTATTTTGTGGTTATTTGATGAATATATTGAACTGAAATCAAAGCATCTGATGATGATAATCATGAAAAGATAATCAAAACTGAAATTTTGTTGCATGTTGAACGACACCTAGATCCACTGCAGTTTGCATATAGAAGTGGCAGAGGTGTTGAGGATGCAGTTGTCACTTTATTAAACTTTTTGTTCAGGCATCTTGAGGGACAGAAGACATATGCCAGGCTCTTATTCATGGACTTCTCCTCAGCTTTTAACACTATCCAACCCCATGTACTTGCTGATAGGCTCCTCCATCATTTTAAGCTGAATCAGAACCTAATTGGTTGGATAACTGACTTTTTAACAAACAGGACTCAGTGTGTGAGAGTTAACCATGTTCATTCCAGTGTGCTCTCCTCTTCCACCGGACTAAAAGACTCCAGGTCTCATTTATACCAACTGCCATTTATTTAACTAATAGAAAGTAGCCCTCAAATTGCTCATCTTCACAAGTCTGCTTCTTGCACATCTGCACATTGCACTTTTTACCTATACTAGGTAGTAACTCTCCATTTAGGGGTATCAGCTCTGCAACAAACATGTGTCAGTGATTTTATATATGAGTATGGCGTTTCTTTGACTGTGTTTTATTAGATATTTATTGGGTCTTAATATGTTATCGTTGTGTACCTTGTCTTGTGTGTCCTGCTGCAAAACAAATCTCCCTTCAAGGGACTAATAAAGTGATTCTGATTCTGATTCTGATTCTGATTCTGATTCTGGAATGAAAATGTCACATTTTAGTTTTAAAGTAGAAATCAACTTCTCTAAAACAGTAAAAAGGAAATAACTTGTATTTCTTGCAAACCGTTTTTCCTCTTGACTACAAACTTGAGTTGCTCAGTTGGTTCTGTTTGAGTTCTCCTTCACGTTGCTTCCATGTCATGGAGTTCCAAAAATAATTGAAATAATCGCCACTGGGAAGATTACATCGTACTGGTTCTTAATGTCAATTTCGATTAATTTTTCGATTAATTGCCCAGGCCTATGTCTTCTGCATGATTCTGAAAATGATGAAGTGAGTAAAGTGAATTAATTTATTATCTTGTAGGAGTGTATCAATAATTGGCTTTAAATCTCTCCCATCCAGAGCGACCTCTTCAAGTTGCACGCCACTTGGACGATGTAGAGGCGAAGGAGAACAGCTCTGTGACTCTGAGCTGTGCGTTTGCACCCTCTCCCAGGCTGGTGCGGTGGTTTAAAGGTCGTACGGCTCTGAAGACCTCAAACAAATACAGCATGAAGAGAGAAGGGAAACGAGCACAGCTGACTATTCATGGCCTGACAGGGATGGATGCAGGACAGTACCGCTGCATGGCCGGGGGCTCTCAGAGCACAGCATATGTTAAGGTAGAAGGTAGGTGGGAAAACTGAGGTGTGAGTAAAAGGAAGTAACAATTTCTTTATTGGATATTTAATATTGTTTAGAACAACCTCTTTATGTTCAGTTCATGATTCTGCAATTTATATTCCCCTGTTATAATAGTGCGAACGCTGAAGCTGGTGAAACACCTTGAGCCAGTGGAAATCGAGGAGGATGGCATCGCTAGATTCTCATGCGAGCTCAACTATGTGGTCGCCAATGTTGAGTGGCTCCTCAACAATGTTCGCCTCTATTGCAACGTCATCAACAAGATCCAACACATGGGCACTTTGCACAGCCTCACAATCAAGAAGCTGCGGCCACAAGAGAGCAGGATCACCTTCAAAGCCGGCCTTCTCTCTGAGACAACCACCTTAAAGGTCAAAGGTCAGCTTGAGGAAAAAACAGTGTATGATTTGGAGTTTTTCTGATACCTGAACTTGAGTTTGTTTGAGAAACATGCACACTTATGAATAATGATCTTGGCTCCAGAGCGCCCAGCAGTGTTCCTGAGGTCCCTGGAGGATGCAGCAGGAGAAGAGCAAGGGGAAGTCTGCCTACAGTGTGAAATCTCCAAAGAGACAGTGACCCCCGTTTGGAGGAAGGATGGTATGGTGCTGACTGCTGATGATAAACACGAGATACTCCAGTTTGGGAAGTCTATGGCATTGATCATCCATTCCCTGAGCAAGGATGATGCTGGACAGTACACCTGTGACCTGGGCACCAGCCAGACCAAGGCCAAAGTTATTGTGCATGGTAAGTCGTAGGAAAATGTTGATTATTTGGGAGAGAGCTATAATGTAATTTAGTAATAAATGTTTCTCTCTCTGCACTCATATTTTACTGTAATAAAGCTGCTTTGTTAATATCTTTGTCTACAGACTTACACATCACTATTGTTCAACGTATAAAGACAACATCTGTCCTGGAAGGCGAAAGCTGCACTTTTGATTGTCAACTCTCTCATGATCTCAATGACGAGCCTTCCTGGACCATCAATGGCCAGGTGGTGGTCACCAACAGCCATACCCAGGTTATCAATAACGGGCGCAACTATAAGATGACTATTAGTGATGCTATACTGACTGATGCCGGAGATGTGGTCTTCACAATTAAAGACCTGAGCTGTAGGACTATGCTCTTTGTTAAAGGTGAATACCTGGTTGTTTTGGATAAAAGATCAGCAGTGATTTGGTGGATGCGTTTATACAAATGGCCCTTCCCTCTCCCCTTCTTTAGAGAAGCCAGTGCACATCTTCAGGGAGCTGTTGAATGTCAAGGCAGTGCCAGGCGAAGATGCAGAGCTGAGTTGCGAGATCACTAAACCAGAAGTCACCATCCGTTGGCTAAGAAATGGCTATTTAATAAGGCAGAGCCCCAAATATGAGATGAGTGTGGAGAAAAATCTGGCACGATTGGTGATTAAGAACGCCACCATCAAAGACTCTGGAGAGTACTGCTGTGAGGCTGAAGGTGTTGCCTCAAGGGCCAAGCTGGAGATCAGAGGTAGGTGAGAACTACAAAAATAAATGTAAGATGAGGACTATGAACAATACAATGTAGCGTTGTGCAAAAAAAGTGTAATGCCTGATTTTACAATGTGGATCAGCTACTGCAGAACTAAATGAGAGGCTTAACTGAATTTACTAAACTTCGTTATTCCTTTCAGAACTCCAGCACACATTTGCAAGAGAGTTAAGAGACACACGGGCAGAGGAAAAGGGTAAAGTGACCCTGGAATGTGAGACCAGGCGGACGGCCAAACGGGTGACCTGGCTGAGGGGCATGGTGGAGCTGAGGTCTGGTAGGAAGTACGTCATCAGGCAGAAGGGCGTGGTGCTGTCCCTGACCATCACCGGTCTGGAGAAATCGGACACGGATGTTTACACATGTGATGTCGGTACCATGCAGAGCCGGGCACAGCTTACCGTGCAGGGTGAGAACATGCATAGTGAAGGGAGAACTGGGCATTGCATCACTGTAATTCAGGTTCATTGTAGTTTGGCTAAAGGGAGGCTACTGTATGTGGAGCAGATCCTTTTAATTGTCAAATGAGTTGCAGGCGAATGTCTGGGATATTCTGTTCCCTTTAACTGAATGATAATTTTATTTACAAAGTAAATACTGAATAAAAAAATAATAAATATTCATGCAACAGCTAACATGTGGAATCAGATAGAAGAAGAATATAATAGAAGTTAATGTAACTCTTTAATTTATGAAAATGCTGCTAAACTCCCTAATTAACAGCTAATTTGCTCAAGGAGAGAGAGAGAAGAGTGCATGACAGGCTGCTGAACAATAGTTTAGCTGGCAGTAAATCTTCTTGTGATCTGTATATGATGTAATGAGGATTTTTGACTTTGACACCCTTTCTATGATTCTCTCAGGTCAGAAGGTGTTGATCCTGGATGAATTAGAGGATGTTGAATGTCTTGAGGGCGACACGGTCACATTCAGGTGTCGAATTTGTCCCAGTGACTTCATCGGGGTCAAGTGGTATCTGGATGAGACTCTGCTGTACACCAATGAGCTCAATGAGATCCAGATGGTCCCGGGAGGCTACCACACCCTCACATTTAGACAGCTTGCCCGCAAAGATACCGGCACTATCTCTTTTGCAGCGGGGGACAAAAGATCCTATGCCTCACTGTTGGTTCGAGGTGAGGCTTTAATCTGCCCTGCAGTTTTAATGTGTTTTTTCATGTCCCATTTCTCAATTTGGCTTCATTTCTTTTGTTGCCAGAGAGGCGTCCCACCATCATTAAAGCACTCGAAGACTGCGAGGCTATCGAAGGAGGTGCTTTAGTTTTGTCTTGTGTGACATCCAAGCCGTGTCACATCCTGTGGTACAAAGATGGCTGCCTGATGTGGAACTCCTCAAGGTATTCTGCTAATCGTTCTGGCTGTGAGGCCTGGCTGATGATCCGGGAGGTCTGCAACAATGATGCTGGAGCATATGAATGCAGTGCTGGATCTGTTACAACTAGGGCTGTAGTAACTGTTAAAGGTATGATAGCAATGTAGTGCCTGTTATTACAGTACTGGTATTGTTTACAGTTGCCAAACATTAAATTCAAGAAAGATGTGAGTGATTATATAGGATTATACAGGCATTTCTTCTTATTGTTGAACAAATTATGTTTTTCCTCCTCATTGTAGCTATCCCAGCAGAGTTCACACAGTCTCTGCAGAATGTGGAGGCCAAAGAGGGAGAGACCGTGACCCTGACCTGTGAATACTCTCTGCCTGGGGTCCACTACCACTGGAAGAGAGGTTTTGACAGTATCAGGCCTGGAGACCGGTACCTGATGAAACAGAGGAAGACAGTCAATACCCTGACCATCAAAGCCCTGAAGCCTGAGGACTCAGGAGAATATTCCTGTCAGTGCAGAGATCACCGCACGACAGCAAACCTCAAAGTACAAGGTATGTCATGAACTCCTCCTTTAATTTCAAATGTCTCTACCATTTCACATTTTGTTATTGTTTTGATTGACAGACTTCTAGTGCCAAAATGGCATACTGTTTAAGATGTTTTATTGTTTTGTGTGTTGTGGTTTAAAATGTGTTGGCATATTATTATGTAATGCATGCCCATGATTCAGTGTGCCACCTTTTGTTTTCCAGCTATTCCCATTACATTCGTACAGCAGTTAAAGAACATGCAAGCAGAGGAGGGAATCAATGTCCTGCTGCGCTGTGAGCTGTCCAAACCTGGAATTCCAGTAGAATGGAGAAAGGGAGATGAGCTGTTGAGAAATGGAGTAAAACATCAGATCAGGAAGCGGGAGACCTCCCTGGAGCTTCTGATATGGAAACCTGTCCCTGACGACAGCGGGGTCTACAGCTGTGTGTGCGCTGATCAGATGACATCTGCCACTGTCAAAATCACTGGTATTACTGACCTCATTTATCAATTGGCTAATTGGTTTGATTTAGTGGTTTTAATGAATTAATGAATCACCAATCATTGTTCATCTCAACCCATGGTAACTCCTGACTCCTCAGCTCTTCCAGTCACCTTTAAGCAGAAGCTGAGGAATGTGCTGATTGAGGAGGGCAACACTGCAGCTTTACGCTGTGAGCTGTCGAAGCCTGGTCACACTGTGGAGTGGAGGAAGAGCGGGAATGATGTCATCAGGGCTGGAGAGAAATATCACATGCGGCAGAGAGACTTGCTGATTGAACTGAGGATCTTTGACGTCACACCTGAGGACAGCGACATTTACACATGCATCTGTGGGAACATAGAGAGCACTGCAACTCTGACTGTTAACGGTAGGTGTTTGTTACTGACAGTTTCATTACATTCTGTTTTGTATGTGGCAAAAAGTCATGAATAAATGACACAACAGTAAGTAATATTTTGTACACAATAACAAGTTGGTTACTCACAAAAAGTATGTGAAATAAACAGCAAAACATAATTTAGGCTAAATCCCATTACCACCCCTATGCATACTGCATACAAATTTCACTTAAAATCTCAATTTGACATGTCAAGGGTTATCAGATATCTTATCTCAACAAATAGCGATAGCAGCTAGCTAGCCACCTACACAAAAGGAGCACCCGAATATTATCATCGGCTACGACTAACTAGTGATTCAAAACAAACTTGACAGTTAAAAATGGCTTGAACATAGTATCATTACAAGACTGCCATGATCAAAATGAAAATACTTACATTTGTGTGTCTTCTTGGCTTGATCCATCGCTGCCTAAAAGTTTGCCGGCGGGCTTTAAACTTCAGTGACAGGTTACATGGGGGATGCTGGGAAATTCCTCTGAGCCCTCCCTTTCAAGTGTGGTCCTTCGAAAGCTTCATTTCAACATGACGAGTAAAAACAAGGCGAAGGGGGAAAGGGTAGGATTAAGGGGTGGTAATGGGAGTCAGCCTAGTATTAGGTTCGAGGTAGAGGTTAGAAGACAAAAATTACTTGTGAAAATAACTCGTATTTTAATATCAAGAGTTGTTCTTAAAAACAAAGACTGCAAAATTCATCAAATTTTCAGAGAATAAGCAGTAATACTAAATAAAACAAATAAAAAAGCTAGGATTTAAAAGAATATGAAAAGGTACAAAAAGAAAAGAGAAAAGTTAAAGTGTAAAATACTCTGGTTTTGATGTTGAATCATGCAGCCAGTAGAGATCTTAGCATTTAAGAACTGAAAATATTACATTTGCAACTGTAACCCTCCATCATTTTGCCAGGTGCTTAACTTTATTGGCATTCTTGTCACTGGTGCAAAGCACCAAATCACGTAAAAGAATATATAATATATAATAATATATATATAATAATAAATAATATGCCATGACTTGCTTTTCATTAAATTCTTGTGATTATTCATTTCTGTCTCAATACCTAACTATATATTTGCCTTTCAGCTCTTCCTGTCACCTTCAAGCAAAAACTGAAGAACCTCCAAATAGCGGAGGGACAAAACATCACACTGTATTGTGAAATCTCCAAACCGGGTGTCCGAGTGGAGTGGAGGCTCGGGGGAGATCTGCTGGAGAATGGAGAGAAGTACCAGATTAGACAGAGGGACTCGGCCCTGGAGTTGATCATCAGAGACGCTGAACCTGAGGACAGCGGGCTCTACACATGTGTGTGTAGGGAGCAGAGGACAAAGGCCACTGTTAAAGTTATTGGTATGTCCAATGTGTAAGATGGTTGTTGTGAATGCTCTTTAGTTTCTTTGTTAATTGTCCTTTGACCCTTTTGTAGAAGTGTTTCTTTAATGTTCTTGTCTGTGTTCTGCTTCACATGCATAGTTCAATATTTGTGTTTGGTTCAACAGCTGTTCCTGCCACATTTAAAGTGAGTCTGAAGAGCCAGGAGGCTGAAGAAGGGAGCAGTGTGACATTACACTGTGAGCTGTCAAAGAAGGGAGTCCCGGTGCAGTGGCAGAGAGAGAAGCAGGTGCTGTCGGAGGAGATGTATCGAGGAAAGTATGAGATGAAGCAAGAAGGAAAGACGGTTCAGATGACCATTTTCAACGTTCAACCAGAAGATTTCGGGAAGTACAGCTGCATCACAGGAAATGAGAAAACCACTGCTGAAGTCAAAGTGAAACGTAAGTTTGAAGCGTGCCAGTGGGAACACATTTCAAACTTGTCACCTGTTATTACCTTTGAAATGTTGCTTCTTATAATGCAACAAAAGAAAAACACTGAATACAGTTCAAAAATATACACTACTGGTCAAAAGTTTTAGAACACACAAACTTTTCCTGAATTTAATTGAAAGTGATGCAGTTTAATGTCTCAGTGTACTCTGAAATGAATGCACATTTGCAACATTTAAAATTCTTTATTGAGCATGATAGTGTTTTGAAAGTACAAAAAAGATTCAAAATCACATTTTATGTTGGACAAAATGACAAAAAAAAGACACTAAAAGTCACAAAATGACCAAAAAAGACACAAAATGACTTACAAAGACATGAAAAGAATTCAAAATAGCCCAAGACTTCATAGAGTTAAGTTGTTAACCCATTTCTTGTTCCCTGAAAAAAGGCCTACTTGTATAATTCTGAAATGTACATTATTTTTCAGTTTTGGTTACCCTTACCTTTTTTTATTTACCTCTGGCAGTTCACCACTTACCTCTGTACCCTTTCAAGCTGTTCATTTGATGTGAACTGCTTGAATTTCAATAAAAAAATGGAAAAATTGGGGTGTTCTAAAACTTTTGACCGGTAATGTATATATATCCACAACAGCACTTCCCGTAACATTCAAACGAGAGATCCAGCGCCTGCTGGTGAAGGAAGGGGACAGTGGAGTTTTCTGCTGCGAGCTCTCCAAACCTGGAGCTGCAGTGGAGTGGAGGAAAGGCCGTTCGATTCTGAAGCCTGGAGACAAATACGAGATGAAGCAGGAGGGACCTTTCACCAAACTGGTCATCAACAACGTAGAGGAGAGCGATGCTGGCAAATATGTCTGCAAGACTAAAGACCGCCAATCAACCGCTGAGCTCATCGTCCAAGGTGAGAGAAATTCAAGTCAAAACTCTCACACAAATGTTGGAATAATTATTGTGGATCACAATTATTCCTCTTTTTTTGAACTTTCCCGATGTATTCAACAGAGTCACCTAGACGCAGACGTCAAAGAGGTCAGCTCTAGTTTAGTAGAATAAAAAACACAGTGGGTCTAATCACTGTGTGAGTTTGTAGCTTCACTCAACCTTCATGGAGACATTATTGTGGCTTATGGCTTAATGTTACAGTACTCAATGTGTACTGTACATTACTTCTCATGAGCTGGGTCATCACATCAGATGGGTGTTCAGGTAGTGGTTTGCATTTAGATACATCCATGGATGGATTATGAGACAATGGATAGTTATTCATTTGAAGTTATTTTTTTGTCTGTGGTTGTTTTGCCCCTTTTTTGTAGTCATTTTAAGTGTCTTTGTAGTTGTTTTGTATCTCTTTGTCGTCTGTGGTTTTGCCTCGCTCATAGTTGTTGTGAGCTTCTTGCGTCTCTTTGCAGCTCTTTGTAGTTGTTTTGTGTCTTGTTGATGTCTTTTTGTGTCTAAGTTTAGTCATTTTATGTTTCTGTCTGGTTATTTTGAGTCCCCTCCCCGTTGAAACATGTCTCTTTGAGGGACGTTTTTGTAGACAAAGTCTATTGGGCCTCTGACACATTGGGCCTCTGGACCTGTGCCCAGTAGGCTGGTTCACTCAGTAATCCATCCATGGATACATCCCAAACAGTCCTGTACCTAAACTCTAGCATTAGCTTTAGTGTTTTTCATGTGAGTGATATGACATGTTTATGTAATATCACATCATACAATCCATTCCATTGTTCATTTTGAACTGACTAATTAGTTCAGTAGAAAAAGTTATGCGCACGGAAGATTTCATTTTTCATCACTGCTACAGTGTAACTTCCATGTCATATGAAATTTGCATGATTAGATTTTTGTTACCATATTTCCTCCTTAGAAGAGATTAGTGTGGTCATTTTTCTGTCATGGTTCAATCTTTATTTTGGCTTATGTCTTAGGGTGAGACACTACAGGTTAATAGGGTAAACAGTTGAATCATTAAACTTCCCCATTTGATTACTTACATTAAGACAATTATTTTTATTGCAAGTAATTGCAAGAAATGTTATGTTTAAATATCCATATGAGGCATTCTCTAAGGAGAAATCTACAGATGCAAATAGACAAAGTTTAGTAAAATGTAAAAGAAACACCTATGTGTGTAATTTGAAGGATTGCTTTACACTAGCCTGAAATTAAACCTTTTTTATGGAGGCAACATAGCCCAGAATCCCAGAACTGCAAAAAAAATCTTGAGCTATTCAGACAGAAAAACAAGTTCTCATTTTGAGGATTTAAAAAAAATGTAATCATTGATTTAAAGTATAGGATAAACTTTTGATTTTTTTTTAATAAGAATTTGTTTAAGAGTTTACTCTAATTGGCAGATCTACCACCGAGTTTTAAGATGCCACTAGTCAACCAGGAGGCGATGGAGGGCAACAGTGTGGTTCTGCGCTGTGAGCTCAACAAACCTGCAGCTTCAGTGGAGTGGAGGAGAGGAGGAGAGCTGCTGAGACATGGAGACAAATACCAGATGAGGAAGAAGGATCTGCAGGTGGAGATGAAGATTACGGACCTGAGTGTGGAGGACACTGGAGATTATACCTGTGTATGTGGAGAGCAGGGTACAACCGCTAGGATCATTGTGAATGGTGAGTTCTGTATACAAGTTGTTGTTTTGCTTTTTGAGTTCATAAAAGTTATTGTTAGTGCTTTCATTAAATGAGACATTCCTCCACATGAAAATTTGGATTTGGTTTCTGTTGTGTCTGCTCTAGAGCCGCCCATCAAATTCATTCAAGAACTGAAGAATATTCAGGTGCAGGAGGGCAATGGACTGACACTCTGCTGTGAGCTCTCCAAACCCGGCGCTCCAGTGCAGTGGATGAAGGGAGACAAAGTGCTCACCAATGGCGAGAAATACCAGATGAAGCAGAACGGCTCCACTTTGGAGCTCCTCATCAGGAAAAGCCAGCCGGAGGACAGCGGCACATACAGCTGCGTCTGTGATGATATAAAAACTACGGCCACCATCATCATCACTGGTGAATGCAATTAAACACATGTAACAGAAAGCATAATTGTGCTTGGGGAATTAACACATCTTATACGTATTATATATTTCTTTCACTCTTTAGCGATCCCGGTAACTTTCAAGCAAAAATTGAAGAACCAGGAAGTTGTGGAGGAGGGCAGTGTGACCCTGCGCTGTGAGCTCTCTAAAGCAGGAGTCCCAGTGGAGTGGCGGAAAGATGCTCAGCTTGTGACGGAAGGAGAGAAATATCAGATGAAGCAAGAGGGCAGGATGGCTGAAATGCTGATTAGAAATTTAACTCTCGCAGATTTTGGGGAGTACAGCTGTTTTGTTGGCACTGTTGTGACTTCAGCTGACATCAAAGTAAGAGGTATGTTTCCCTACAGCTAGTACAGTGCAATCTGTGGGAAGACTTTCCGGGGTGAATTATTGTGGAATTTATTTTGATTAGACAAGACCAGTCTCTGTTCATTGGGACAGTAAGACTCTTTAGTCAGTGGCCTCAGAGAGAGAAAAAAAAAGGTGTACGAATGGAACAGACCCAACACACACAATTATTAAGAACTTAATTGCAGCACTTTTTATTATTGGTATTTTTAACTTTTAATACGTTTTTGATATGTCCATTTTTATGTCCATTCAGTATTAAGCATTTCGTGCCTATAATTTATTTGTTGTAAAGCACTTTGTTCTTCATTTCATGTTTGAAAGGAGCTATACAAATTCATTATAATAATTGTAAAAAAAAGTTATGAATTAATATTATTATATGGGAAGACTGCTCAGCTGGAAATGTGTTTCCCAACCACAGTGAGAGAGAACGTGTTTTTCCTACAAAGGAAACATGAAGATGTGAAGCATTTGAAGTAGGGTTGCACCAGACTTTGACAAAACTGATCATTTTACTTAGCTGAACATGGGAGTTGCTGGTCTATCGCTACTTTGATCAGTTAGTTTGTTTATGTTATTGTGTGAATTTGGCTTTCTGCTTCTGCAAACTGGAGGCATGAAACCACCATCTGCTGTAGATAATACACTGACTTGATAAGTAACTCATGCAACCCCACTTCAAAAAATCCAAACTATCCTTTTAAGAAATCAAACAAGAAACAATTGCAAACTGTGCGGAGTGAGAGTGAAAAATTCAGATTTTGCTTATTTTTTTCTTTTTCTTCAGCACTTCCTGTCACATTTAAACAAGAGGTGGAGAACTTGGAGGTGAAGGAAGGGGACAGTGGAGTTTTCTGCTGTGAGCTCTCCAAACCTGGAGCTCCTGTGGAGTGGAGGAAAGGCAGAGTCGTCCTCAAAGCTGGATACAAGTATGAGATGAAACAGGAGGGACGTCTCACCAAACTGATCATCAACAACATGGAGGAGAGTGATAGTGGGAAATACACCTGCAAGACTAAAGACACACAATCAACTGCTGAGCTCACAGTGAAAGGTAAAATAGAGTTCCCACACTAAAAACAAGACATCTCAGCCTTTGGTAATGCTTTATAATAAGGTCCTTAATAACCATTAATTAACAAGTAATAAGGCATTGTTCTCGCTTTAGATCCGGTAGTTTCAAAAAGCATAGTTAACTTATAGTTACCTTATAATAGCTGAGCAATAAAGTATATTTTAATATCAATAAGCAAACAAAATAAGATGAATAAAGGCATGGCAAAGACATAATGGGTGGGTCATGGGTGTTTGTAATGAAATGATTAACACCTATATAAGCTTATAAACACACAATAATGTCAATAAGCATCTTGTAAGGACTTACAAGGGCCTTATTACTTGTTAATTAATGGTTATTACAAGGACCTTAATATAAAGCATTACGCAGCCTTTTTGGGAGTAAGAATTTTTCAATCAAATAATTAGTACTTATTAGTCTTTGGTTCGTCTGCTTGCAGCTCCTCCCATTACATTCAAGACAAAGTTAAAGAACCAGCAGGTGGAGGAGGAGAACAGCGTGACATTGAACTGTGAGCTGTCTAAGCCCGGTCTTGCTGTGGAGTGGAAGAAAGGACCAGAGCTGCTGAAGAATAATTTTAAGTATCAGATCAAAAATCGAAACAGCAGCATGGAGTTGGTTATCAAAAATGCACAGCTGGAGGACAGCGGACTTTATAGCTGCGTCTACGGTGACGTCAAGACCACAGCCAACATCACCATTACACGTAAGGGAACATTCTGTTTTTCTTGTAGAAAGGCCTGCTTCATCTGGTAACAGTTTTTTTCACTTTATGACATAACCTTGGTTCTTCCACAGCGATCCCTCTCACCTTTAAAATGGGTCTGAAGAACCAGGAGGCCCCTGAAGGAGGCAACGTGACCCTTCGCTGTGAGCTGTCCAGGGCCGGGCTGCCTGTGCAGTGGTGGAAGGCGGAGGACCAGCTCTGCCACGGGGGAAGATTTCAGATGATGCTGAAGGGGAAGACAGCCGAGATGCACATCAGAAACGTCCAGCCTGAGGATGTTGGGGAGTACAGCTGCGTACTGGGAGAGCAGAAGACAACAGCTGAGGTCAACGTGAGAGGTATCTGACATGCTGCCAAAAAAGGGCCAAAAGTTACATTTCCACCAAGGGGTTCCTGGTGATTTATGTCCTGAGACTGCTTTTCCAGGAACTCTAAAGCTCCTTCAGCCTGTTGTTGTCTGCATTTCCAAAGTAGTCTAAAGACCTGCAAAGTAGACATGTTTTTATTTATTTATTTGTTTGTTAATTTGACGGGGACAATGCACAGCTTCTTAGCTGTACTAGAGTTAGCTATAAGCTAATTTTCATCTATAGTCCCTGGGCAGGAAACAGAGAATAACAGAAAATGTACAATATATAGAAATTGTGCAATATTATTAAGGCACAAGTAGTAGAAAATGCTGTAGAAAAAAGGATAATAAAATGCATAGTAATAAGTAATAATAATTTTTACAACATAGAGTTGCAACAGGTGTAAGTGTTTTTCTATTGTTTTTAAACATGCTTTTACCTTCACTTTCAAATCAGCAAAAGGTGTGTCATACTATATTTGACTGTATACTGAGCTCCAAAATGTTGAGAATGCTAATCTGCCAAACTCAGTTCCTGTATGCTGTATCACACAGTCATCTCTATATGGGAGTTTCTAGTTGTTCTCCCATCTACTTGGCGCTGTGATAATCATAGCATAAATGAGTCCACTGGCGTATGAAAAAGCAATATCCAATGTGACGAGGGCTGCTGATAATTGCAGGGTTAAACACGCTGCAGGTTTTTACAATGTCACTGCTATGGCATTTAATTCAACTTCTGCAACACACCCTCTATTTGCTTCTCTTACCAGCGGCAGCATCAGTGTTCTTTGAGAAGGAACTGGAGAACCAAGCAGTGATGGAGGGGAAATCTGTGCTGCTGTCCTGTGAAGTTTCCAGTGCTAATGTCCCTGTCACTTGGAAGAAGGACAACATTGTGGTGGAAGAAGGAGGGCGTTGCATTTTAAAGAAAAAAGGCCCAACGCACATGTTGGAGATAAAAAAACTGCATGCAGATGATGCTGGAGAGTACTGCTGTATCTCCAGAGGCAAGAAGACCATAGCCAAGCTGGTTGTGAGGGGTAAGTACAGTAGAAGTTCATCTTTCATTTTATCCATTATTTACTAATATATTTGACTAACTCATTTACAGTACAAGAAGTGCGGCATGAATAAAACCAGCAGGCTGCTCTCATCTAAGTTGTTGTAAATATTTCCCATTCCATCGCTAAAAATCCAGCTGTATATAGCTTCCTCCTTCTCCACAGAGCGCGTGCGGATCGTTTCAGAGCTGCAAGGTATAACGGTGACAGCGGGCGAGGATGCAGAGTTTGAATGTGAGCTGAGCCACGCAGATGTGAGTGAGGGTGTGTGGTGGCTTGGGTCTAGCCCCCTGCAGAAGAACGAGATGAACCAGATGACGTGCCAGGGTCGACGACAGAGACTGGTCCTCACCATGACCACACCTGACGAGACGGGCATCGTGGCATTTGTGGTCGGGGAGGAGAGGACCTCTGCTCGTCTGCTAGTTGTTCAAAAGGCCAAAGGTGAGAAAACACATCAAGGGATAGAGGGGGAAAGACAACATACAGTACTGTGTGATTTTTCAGCTGATATGATTTCCTCTGTCTAGTTTTATTTGAGGAGAAGCCTAAAGACGTTGTGATCTTGGAAGGAGAGACAGCCACTTTGTCCTGCACAATCTCTGATTTTACCTCCTCGGTTACCTGGAAGCGCAACCACATCCCCCTCCAAAATGGTGATAAATATGAGCTACGTAAGGAGGGAAAAGTCAACCTCTTGGTTATCCGGGACGTGGATCCTCTGGATACTGGCACATACTGCTGTGATACAGGAGATGTGCAGAGCAGTGCCAAGCTTACTGTAACAGGTAAAAATAGAAGTGAACTGTTATGCTGCTATCTTTAAAAAAAATAATTCAATGCATCAAACTATACTGTGAAATGGCTACATTATTACACCAAATGTCTCTCTTTCCAGAGCTCCCTCCATTTTTCCAAGAAGAATTGCAGAGTGTGGAAGTTGAGGAGGGAGGTTCAGCCTCTCTGTACTGTGAGCTGTCTAAACTTGGAGTGCCAATTCAATGGAAGAAGAACAGGCTGCCGCTTAAAGCCAGCAGAAAGTGCGAGATCAGGCAGGACGGCTGCCTTCTCCAGCTTCACATCAAGGAGCTCAAACTTGAAGACAGTGGCAGCTACTCGTGTCAGGCAGGAAGTGCAGAAACCACTGCCATTGTGACAGTGAAAGGTGAGTGCATTTGGATATGTGAACAATTGCTTTGCTTGCATTTAACCACGCTACAAAATTATTACAAAGTTAGGATGTTGTATAAAACGTAATTAAAACTGAATGCGATAATTTGCTAATCCATTTTGACATTTATTAAATCAAGAAAATGTACAAAGCAGAATATTTAATGTACAAACTGATAAATGTTTAATTTTTTTGTAAATACACTCAGTGTTTATTTATATTTTATACTGCATTCCAACTTTTTAGGAAATTTTACTACATCATATTACTCTGTCACAGGAAAGTAGTGTACTTGTCAGTTGTCAAGGAACTTTCCTGTGATTGTGTGAACTCCCTGGAAGTCGTTGCATTCAAGAAATGTTCCAAAATGTAACTTAACTATATTTTTTCCCTTCCCAATCCTTTTTTTCAGAGCTCCCTCCATTCTTCAAGAAAGAATTAAGGAGTGTTGAGGTAGAGGAGGGAGGTACAGCCTCCCTGTGCTGTGAGCTGTCTAAACCTGGAGTTTCGGTGCAGTGGAAGAAGAACCGGCTGCCGCTGAGAGCCAGCAGGAAGTACAAGATGAAACAAGATGGCTGCCTCTTCCAGCTCCACATCAGTGAGCTCCAACCTGAAGACAAGGGCAGCTACACATGTCAAGCAGGAAATGAAGAGACCACTGCTACTGTGACAGTGAAAGGTGTGTGCATTTTGAGACTACAGATGGATGTACATTATAGGAAACTAAAGTTAATTATTTTTCCATTTTCCAGAAAATATATTTGATTTATTACCATATGACATGCAGCAAAAACCACTGATCTATCTACTAAAACCCCTTTTAATTTTTTTTACCCTCTTAGAGCTTCCACCATTTTTCAAAGAAGAATTGCAGAACCTGAGAGCTGATGAGGGAAGTTCAGCATCCCTGTGTTGTGAGCTGTCTAAACCTGGAGTCTCAGTGCAGTGGAAGAAGAACAGGCTTCCTTTAAGAGCCAGCAGGAAGTATGAGATGAAACAGGATGGCTGCTTCGTCCAATTGCACATCAATGAGCTCCAGCCCGAAGACAGTGGCAGCTATACATGTCAAGCAGGAACTGCAGAGACCACTGCTACTGTATCAGTAAAAGGTTTGTGCATTTTGAAATCTGCAGGGTTAAATTTTAAAGTATCAGGAAGCTCTAAATCATGGAAACAAGCAAACTTCTATCAATTGAATTTGCTGAAACTCAATATTTCCGAGGAGAGCAAACATCACTAATCTATCATGTCTGTCTACATCTTATTTAGCAATAAATATGATAAAGACTTAAATACTATTTCTGCTAAGTAAAACACCCCATATGTTAATCTCTACAATTTTAAACTTCACAGAACTCCCACCATTTTTCAAAGAAGAATTGCAGAACGTGAAGGCTGAAGAGGGAAGTTCAGCCTCCCTGTGCTGTGAGCTGTCTAAACCTGGAGTCTCAGTGCAGTGGAAGAAGAACAGGCTTCCATTGAGAGCCAGCAGGAAGTATGAGATGAAGCAGGACGGCTGTGTCCTCCAGCTGCACATCAACGAGCTCCAGCCTGAGGACAGCGGCAGCTACTCATGTCAAGCAGGAAATGCAGAAACCACTGCTACTGTGAGAGTAAAAGGTGTGTGTGTTTGGAAAATCTTGACTAAATTATAACATTTTTAGCATGCATTGTACTGTGCAATGCTTTGCTGTACTTGTCCAATCTATCTGGTGGTCATTATGTTATCCTACACTATACTGTTAGTTAAACCCAGCCAGTTATAAAACATCTTCACCAACGTTGAGAGGTCTCAAACGCTGTTCCCTACACATGTACAATTCAGTTTTTTTCTTGCCAACTTTCCCAGAACTCCCACCATTCTTCAAGGAAGACTTAGAAAGTGTGGAGGCTGAAGAGGGAGACACAGCCTCCTTATACTGTGAGGTATCTAAGCCTGGAGTGTCAGTACAATGGAAGAAGAACAAGCTGCCTCTGAGAGCCAGCAGGAAGTATGAAATAAAGCAAGATGACTGCCTCCTCCAGCTGCACATCAAAGATCTCAAACCTGAAGACAGTGGCACTTACACATGTGAAGCGGGAAGTGCAGAGACCACTGCTACTGTATCAGTGAAAGGTGTGTCATCTGGAAATGAGAAATTCAGTTTAATACATGAGTTCAATCACACACCGAACAATAAACTACTGGTGAATCTTCCTGGTACTCAGCTGTTATTATTACAGTCCCATCCATCTACATTGTACATTTGCCGACAAGTCTTGATAGTCATTGTATCACAAAAGTCAGTTTTTTATCCCCTTCTGTTTAGGTTTCAAGCATTTTCACATTAAACAAAATTTTTCCAATCCTTACCCATTTCCACAGAGCTCCCACTATTCTTCAAGGAAGACTTAGAGAGTTTGGAGGTAGAGGAGGGAGGTACAGCCTCCTTGTGTTGTGAGCTGTCTAAACCTGGTGTATCAGTACAGTGGAAGAGGAACAGGCTGCCACTGAGAGCCAGCAGGAAGTACGAGATGAAGCAGGACGGCTGCATCTTCCAGCTTCACATCAAGGACCTCAAACCCGAGGACAGCGGCAGCTATACATGTCAAGCAGGAAGTGCAGAGACTACTGCTACTGTGACAGTGAAAGGTGTGTGCATCTGGAGGATTCTGACTTTATTAGAGCATTTAAGTCCTAGAACTGCATGCATTGTACTGTGTAATGCCTGTACTTCCCTGGTCTATCTGGTTGTCATTATGTGACCCTACATTATATGGGAAACACACCCACTTAGAAAAAAAGTCTTCCAAACCAAAACCTGTACAAATTCTGTTCTGGTGAGGTTTTGATCACATTCATTTTTTTCTTGCCGATTTTAGAGCTCCCTCCATTCTTCAACAAAGAATTACAAAGTGTGGATGCTGAAGAAGGAGGTACAGTCTCTCTGTGCTGTGAGCTGTCTAAAGCTGGTGTATTAATACAATGGAAGAAGAACCGGCTGCCGCTGAGGGCTAACAGGAAGTATGAGATGAAGGAGGACGGCTGCCTGCTCCAGCTGCACATCAAGGAGCTTAAAACAGAGGATAGTGGCAGCTACACATGTCATGCAGGAAGTGCAGAGACCACTGCTACTGTGAAAGTAAAAGGTGTGTGCATTTGGCAGTGAGAAAAACAAACACCAAAATTCGGAGGACTGATTAAATTTTCCAGCATGGAATAAGCTGTGTTTTTCCCATTTAGTTTTCATTCCATCATACTAAAGTTTATTCAATCCTTGACTATATTTCCAGAGGTCCCACCCTTCTTCAAGGAAGACTTACGAAGTGTTGAAGTCGAGGAGGGGGCTACAGCCTCCCTGTGCTGTGAGCTGTCTAAAGCTGGTGTATCAGTACAGTGGAAGAAGAACAAGTTGCCATTGAGAGCCAGCAGGAAGTACGAGATGAAACAAGATGGCTGTCTTATGCAGCTACACATCAAGGACCTCAAACCAGAGGACAGTAGCAGCTACACATGTCAAGCAGGAAGAGTGGAGACCACTGCAACTGTCTCTGTAAAAGGTGTGTGGGCTTTTGGTTATGTAAACGACATATCTGACTATATTAGCATGCTCTCAAGCCACAGATGAAATATAATTGTTAGATTAATACTTTTACGATTGTCTGAACTTTCCAAAAATCTTTAAAATTGCAATTCACACACATCCTCCATGTCCATGTATGTAGTCTTGGCAATCCCAGTTTGGTCTCATGCCTCAAGCACCATATCTATTATGACAAAGATAAGCTAAAGACAGTTTTCTATATGACAATTTTTTCTCAGAGCTCCCTCCAGTCTTCAAAAAAGACTTACAAAGTGTGGAGGAAAAGGAGGGAGGTACAGCCTCTCTCAACTGTGAGCTGTCTAAACCTGGAGTGTCAGTACAATGGAAGAAGAACAGACTGCCGCTGAGAGCTAATAGAAAGTATGAGATGAAGCAAGATGGCTGCTTCCTCCAGCTGCACATCAAGGAGCTTAAAGCTGAAGACAGTGGCAGCTACACATGTCATGCAGAAGGTGCAGAGACCACTGCTACTGTGACAGTAACAGGTGTGTATGTTTGGCAATTTGCACAGCGTCTGTTGCTCATATTGCCAACCCACTGTCACACACTGCAAAATATACAGACATTACAGCACATTATATTAAGACACGTTTCTGTCCAGCCTCAGTACTGCAGCAGGATGTTTTAATTTTTAACCAATAACTACCTTTAAACCTGAACACAACACAAACAGCTTAATAACACAAAATACTACTACTTCTCACTTGTACAGCTGGTACAAGCAGTTCAAATGCACACTTCATGTATTACACTGCGGGGTCCCTATACATGTCCCAGCAAAAGTTAGCTTAGCAGCTACATTCGCATTGGAAAATTAGCTTAGCTACTAACTTTACATAAAATGGCTCACCCACCTTCTCTATAACTCCCTGACACACTTACAGTAATAATTGTGTCATTTTGCTAAATACAAATAAAACAACACATGGTGATAGGCAGGAAGTCTTAACTTCATTACTTTAATTTGTATATTAATTTTGTATTCATTAAATTAACTGAAATAACAATTATATGAAATAACAATGAAATTAAATCAAACATGGATGTATTTTTATTGGAACTGCTTCTATTTTTAAACTTTTTTTCGATTTATATGAACTTGTTCTCACACATTACAACTTGACAGAAATATTCTTTAAAAAATGTTCCCATTACACTGAAGATGGATAATTTTTCCAATCTGCACCCATTTCCCAGAGCTCCCTCCATTCTTCAAGGAAGACTTACAAAGTGTGGAGGAAAAGGAGGGAGGTACAGCCTCTCTCATCTGTGAGCTGTCTAAAGCTGGAGTTTCGGTACAATGGAAGAAGAACAAGTTGCCGCTGAGAGCCAGCAGTAAGTATGAGATGAAACAAGAGGGCTGTCTTATGCAACTGCACATCAAGGACCTCAAGCCTGAGGATAGTGGCAGCTACTCATGTCAAGCAGGAAGTGCAGAGACCACTGCTGCTGTGACAGTGAAAGGTGTGTGCATCTTTATACCTTATTGGAGATTAGAGATAAGTTAACTTATGTTCTATTTCTGAACAGCAACATATGTTTAATTTTCTTGTCTAGCACTAGAACCGACTCCACCAAAGGTAGAGCCTCCTACAATACTGCCCCAGGCAAAGGTACCCAAACCAACTCCGACTCCAGAGAACCAGAAACCTGGACTTCAAGAGGCCAAACCTGTTCCCCCAGAGCCCAAAAAGAGAGCCCACAGGAAAGGGTCTATTGCAAGTTTAGAAACAGATGTAGAGCCAATGTTTGACCTAAAACAGGGAGTCCAACCTGCAAGATCTATGGAGAAAGATGTTGCTGTTGCACAGAATGAAACACAACCAGAGAGGCCTGGACTCCATGAGGCCAAACCTGTTCCTCCAGAACCCAAAAAGAGAGCTCACAGAAAAGCATCTATTGCAAGTTTAGAAACAGATGTAGAGCCAATGTTTGATCCAAAACAGAGCGTCCAACCTGCAAGATCTATGGAGAAAGATGTTGCTGTTGCACAGAATGAAACACAACCAGAGAGGCCTGGACTCCATGAGGCCAAACCTGTTCCTCCAGAACCCAAAAAGAGAGCTCAAAGGAAAGCATCTACTGCAAGTTTAGAAACAGATGTAGAGCCAATGTTTGACCTGAAGCAGGGAGTCCAACCTGCAAGATCTATGGAGAAAGATGTTGCTGTTGCACAGAATGAAACGCAACCAGAGAGGCCTGGACTCCAACAGGCTAAACCTGTTCCTCCAGAACCCAAAAAGAGAGCTCAAAGGAAAGCATCTATTGCAAGTTTAGAAATAGATGTAGATCCAATGTTTGATCTAAAACAGGGAGTCCAACCTGCAAAATCTATAGAGAAAGATGTTGCTGTTGCACAGAATGAAACACAACCAGAGAGGCCTGGACTCCAACAGGCTAAACCTGTTCCTCCAGAACCCAAAAAGAGAGCTCAAAGGAAAGCATCTATTGCAAGTTTAGAAATAGATGTAGATCCAATGTTTGACTTAAAACAGGGAGTCCAACCTGCAAGATCTATTGAAAAAGACTTTGATGTTGTACAGAACAAAACAGAACTGGAGAGGCCTGGACTCCATGAGGCCAAACATGTTCCTCCAGAGCCCAAAAAGAGAGCTCATAGGAAGGCATCTATTGCAAGTTTAGAAACAGATGTAGAGCCAATGTTTGACCTAAAACAGGGAGTCCAACCTGCAAGATCTATTGAGAAAGATGTTGCTGTTGCACAGAATGAAACACAGCCAGAGAGGCCTGGACTCCAAGAGGCTAAACCTGTTCCTCCAGAACCCAAAAAGAGAGCTCAAAGGAAAGCATCTATTGCAAGTTTAGAGACAGATGTAGAGCCAATGTTTGATCCAAAACAGAGCGTCCAACCTGCAAGATCTATGGAGAAAGATGTTGCTGTTGCACAGAATGAAACACAACCAGAGAGGCCTGGACTCCAACAGGCTAAACCTGTTCCTCCAGAACCCAAAAAGAGAGCTCAAAGGAAAGCATCTATTGCAAGTTTAGAATCAGATGTAGAGCCAATGTTTGACCTAAAACAGGGCAGATGTATTGAGAAAGATGTTGCTGTTGCACAGAACAAAACACAACTGGAGAAAGACAGTGAGGCATTCAAGAAAGTTGACAAGGCTATGAGACAACTGGAGAAGGTTGATGGGGTTGACAGGGAGGTGGAAGAGCCAATTAGGCCTTTGGAAACAGAGAGTGACATTGTCATGGAGAAGAGACAACCAGGAAGAAATTCAGAGAATATAGTCAAGGTTGACCATAATGCAAGTCAGACAGACAGGGTTTGGGCAGACACTGTGTTTGAACAAGAGAAAGGTGGCTTAGAACAAGAAGGAAAGCCTTCAGAGAAAACACGTGAAGGCGAGAGGAAGGAAAGCGATATGGGAAAAGTCCTGTGGAAGAACAGTGAGGATGCAAAACAGGCTGTGAAACCATTAGAAAAGAGTTTTGAAAATAAAATGATGAAGGAAGAAGAAGAAAAGTCTGCTGTAAAAAATGGCAAAGTAGAGGAAGAGGAACTAATTAAACTATCAGCAAGATCTAAAGCAGAGGTAACAGGGGAGAAGGAACCACTAAAATACGCTCCAAAGGAAACTGTGATCATTGTCCAATCAGAAAAAACTGTGGATAAGGACGCAAACACCAAACAGCCGATCAAACAACCAGTAAAACCAATAAGCAAAGAACCTGAACTAGAACAGGGAATAAAATTGGTAGTTGAGCCGATGAGAAGAGAGGAAGAAAAACAAACAACAAAGATGGCGAAAGACATTCCTCTCCTCTACATTTCTGAAGATGAAACTTTCTCAGAGGCTTTGAGTGAGATACCAGCAGACAACAGCAATGTCCAGCCCCCTGCTGTTGGTGAAGGGTCAACCAAATTTGCTACTATTCCTCCAATCAATGTGCCCCAGGGAGAACAACCACCAAATGAAGCTACACCGGAGATTGACATCAGCATTGAGGATGAACCACAAATGCAAGAGGCTGCAGTTAAGATCCAGGCTGCCTTCAAAGGCTATAAAACCCGCAGAGACATGCGTCCAGTCTTTAAAGAGGTGTTCAAGAACCAAAGTGCAGATCTTCATGGTACAATGACTCTAGTTTGTGTCATAGAAGGAAAACCCAGCGCAGCACGCTGGCTGAAAAACGGCCAACAGATCCTGAATGACCAGCGATGCCGCTCTACAACTACAGAGGAGGGTGTGTGCACACTAGTGATCAAAAACCTAACGAGCCTTGACAGTGGGATCTATACCTGTGAGGCGGTGAATAAATTTGGTATGACCTCGTACAATGGAAACATAACAGTAGTACAGCCTCAGAAGCCTGCTCCAATAGTCCAGAAGCCTGTACACCCACCACTAGCAGCTATAACTCCTCTGCAACTCGCCAAAACACAGATCCAGGATCTGCCTCGAACCCAGACACCCACATCAGCTACAGATGCTGCAAACTATGTAGAAAATGTGAGTGTCTCTCTGTGGGAGGCCTACAACCTAACGGAGCAGGACACGCAGATGAGCCGACAAGAGAGGAGAGGATCTTCAGTCATTGCCAGCTCCAGTGAGTAACATGTTTATTCCCCACCCAAAAAGTTTTTTTCCAGGAAGATTTTTCTAAATTCCTTTTATTTTGAACAGATAAAGGAAAAGTTTTGACAAGTGATTTGTTTTTGTCAGAAAAACCTTTCATTGTTAGCTGTAATTTTGGCCACAAGAGGCTGTCGTGCACCACTGTCCCATGTTATAAATAAGACTAAAATGATTCATGTTTTCTTCCAGTTGAGTTTTAATTCCTACAGGCACTCTAAACACAAGGTACATCATTTGTTAGCAAGCTATGTAACATCACTTTCACGTCTTTCTTTTGTCTAGAAATATCTTCTGGTGGTGCACTTTTGGTGCCTCTTGTGGCCGAAATGAGTATTACAACAACAGAATGTTAAAATGTTCTTAAAAAAAGAAATGTTCCTGGGAATCTACTCAAACACAGGAAAGAAAACAATTTAGATCTGACTTAGAGTTTCTTTTTCTCACATGGCTCTCGAGGCTTTCAAACTGTAATGTACGTTATGAAACATGAATTTCTGTTTCCGACAGTGTCAAGTCCCTCAGATTATGACACAGCTCCGGATATGATCGAACCTGTTGAGACCGGCCCAGCTGTACCAAGGTCAGAGGGTGGAGAGAAGTCAAATTATCTGAATGGTTTTGCTCATATTGTACTCATAAACATATATAAAATATGTATAAATACTTTTACAGGGAAGTGACAAAAAAAGTGGACCAAATGCCTCCAAAAGAGGATCAAGAAGAAGAGATGGCTCCTGCACAACCTGCTATGAAGCTGCTGAAGGTCAAAGGTCAGCCATGTTGATTTCCTTCACTTCTGCTTTGAATTGTTTATCATCTCTCCTTTTGAGGTATATGAAAGCTATCTTCTTGAATGTATAGGGGCCCATGAAGGTAGAATGAGGACCCCATCTCCTAAACACCACCGTGCTCACACACCCTTAACTAGTACCGTCTCTGGATCAGAGTCAGAAGGGGAAGAGGATAGACGAGAGGTAGTTTTTCATATTTTGTATGCACTGTTGTAATAGTACTATGAGTTGTAGTATAATCTTAACAAGTAATGTTGTCCATTTCATTGTATGAGCCTTAAATTAAGTAACGTATCTTTTTTCACCTCAGACATTTGAAATGTACGTGGCTCGAGCTGATTGCAGTCCAGACGGCGGTAACAAGGAGAGTTTTGTTCTGAAGGAGGGGCAGTTTGTGGAGGTCCTGGACTCTGTTCATCCTGACAGGTGGCTGGTGAGGACCAAACCCACCAAAACCAACCCTGCTCGACAGGGATGGGTGTGTCCAGCTTACCTGGAGAAAAAGAGGAAGGTAGGGTATACAAGTCCAACAAGTTGTTATCACACCAGTAATTAAAAACAACTTCTTCTATTGGTGTGATCACATCTTTTTGGAATGAAATGTGTCTGAAACCAAAGAACTGATAATTGTTTCCTTGTCAACAAACTGCTTACTAACTGCCCCTACTGGGATTAATACATTTGTTTTGAATTTAAACAAGTTCTGACATGAATCATAAATATACTGCAATGATGAGACATTAATTTAATCAAATAATGAGGAATGAAAAGACTTAAAAATATGAGTTTTTCTTTTGAACAGGAGGCCTTCCCGCAACTGAGAGCACCTCAAGAGGATCTTGATGGCATTGGGTCTACAGGAGAAGAGTACAGGAGAGCTTTGAGGTCCGTCATTCACTTATACTGACTTATTCCTTATTTCATCTTTATAACTTGGCTTGGTAATGATGGAGAATTGATTTGGTCTTCAAATGACAATTCAGATATGAACAGTGAAAACATATACTGCATTAATTTTCTTTTATTTTTAGTCAACTGATCCAAGGCCTGATTGATGGAGAGGAGGAGTTTGTAAAAGAGATGAAGATGTTCACTTCGCACCAGCTAAATTATTTGGAGTCTAGCCACCACGTACCCATAAACATCCTCAACCAGAAAGAGATCATTTTCAGGAATATCAAGGACATTGTGTTTCTGCATGAGAGGTAATACACACACACGAAATGCATGTTACAAAACTAATACAATGCACATTTGAATGTTTATACTACAAGCAAATAAATAATGCATAATTATATCAAACCCTGTTTCCAAATAACTACCTCTATGCACCCATTATTAGTTTTGTACTGTACTTATTCTCCTGTTCCCCTTTTGTACATCTTCTTACGATATGTTTTTTCAGGTCCATCCTTCCCGGGCTGAGAGAGTGTGCCACAGACGACGATGTGGCCATGCATCTGCTCAGGCACTCTGAGGACTTTGAGAAGTATCTTCACTACATGGTCGGACAAGCACAAGCAGAGGCCTGCGTCACTGACAAGGCTGTCCAACAGTATTTTAAGGTATCCACAACTTGTCTTTGTATTTAAACAATCATTTAACGAATGTGCTGAATAGAAATATTATTACATAGCTCTAATAATGTTCATGTCTTTAATGGGTGGCTCATTATACTTCAGGACTTACCAGATTCTGGTCAGGCTGAGGCTCCCGCCATGGATGTTCTTACCTTCCTCCAGAGACCAGTGGAGAGGATCCAAACTTACCAGGCTTTACTGAAGGTCAGCATACAGTTTTATATTTTACAATGTGGAAACCTTATTCATTAATGTCAGCAGTTAATGATAATAAAAATACCTGAAATCTAGTATTTATAGGCTAAATAGTATATATTTGCTTGTTTTCTTATTCCTTATCTTGTAAATGTCAATCAAACAGGAATATTGCAGAGGAATTTGAATATTTGTATATTGGATATTTATTTCAATTTCACACTAAACATTAGAAGTAATAGTTTTGATAATGTCTGTTGAGTCACTATGGTTGAAGGAGGTAACATAATGATGATTAAGCCTCTGGTACAATGATGAAAGTCTTGCATTTGCAGTGTTATGAACCAGAAAAAAGAAATCACAAGTGGCACATCGTCGCTTTTCTCATCATCCAGCCTTGGCTTCTAATGAAACAGACTCACTCTTCAACTCACTTCTGTGTAGAATAAAGAGATAAAGAAAATAGCGACGACTATCGACAATGAAACTTTAAAAAGTGCATATCACCCCTGCAATTAACACGTATCTCCAAACATGCCACCAAAGTGAACAAAAATGATCTTTAATCTTTTTCTGCTGTTGCACAACTTGTAGTGTCTCCCTGACAGTGTGTCAGCTGAACGGCCTTAGATGTGACTAAAAATGTAATTGGCAGGAGCTGATCAAGAACAAAGCCAAAAGTGGCCAGAGCTGCTGTCTTTTGGAGGACACCTTCTCCATGGTGTCCTGTCTACCCTGGAGGTCAGACAACCTGCACCAGGTGTCCCTCATCGAGAACTACCCAGCTCCTCTGATCGCCCTGGGCGAGCCTGTGCAACAGGTAACCACAAACCACTGACATGTGTTTGTATCCAGGTGAAGCTCTGTGTCCAGTGTGGACATGAAAACCTAGGAGGTTTTTTTTAAATAGGATCTAGCAAAAATATATTATGCCATTGGGAAATAGCTTATTTCCTTTTTAAGTTGCAACTAGTAAAAATGGTGTTAGCAAAAGAAAAAATTTAATTTGAGCTTGAATGAGCTTTCATTTTGCCATGTTTACCAGAAAAATGGAGTGTGTAAGACTGTATTTTCTACTGTAATGGCAGTGTTTCAAAACTCTGCCTAAATACTTTAAATCTGCAAAAATATCTAAATTACTTGAGTTATCAGCCTTAATGTGCACTTTGATTAATAGTCTGTTGATGTGGTGTTGATTTCCCTTCAGGGAGTTTTTACAGTGTGGGAGGAATCTCCAGAAATTAAGACGGCCTCTAGAGGGCATCAGAGACAAGTGTTTCTCTTCAAGGAATGTATTGTACTGTGTAAACTGAAAAGAGACACCAGTATGAACACTGACACCTACACCTTTAAGAACAAAATGAAGGTAATATCTGTAATTCCATTTTTGTACAAGGGGGTGAAACAATTAAAAAAAGTTTAATGCCACAGATGACCATATGATGACTATTCCTCTTCTCATTCTCACTTTTCAATCTACCCAGCTCAACGATGTGGAAATAAAGGAGACTCTGGGTGGAGATGAAAAGTCTTGGGGGTTGTGGCATGAGCACAGAGGCTCGGTGCGGAGGTACACACTGCAGGGCCGCTCCACCCTGGTGAAGCTCTCCTGGCTCAAGGACCTGAAGGAGCTACAGCAACGTTCCAGCCTGCCCACTAACAGTAAGTGTTTCTTCTAGGAAAGGAAGTAAATTGCAGGAACAGACACTGCTAAACACTTTAAGATTGAGAGGGCTTATTTTTTTATGAGTCTAAACATCTTTTTTTTATTTAAGGAAAAACACTTTAAATGCTTAGTGAATGATTTCTGTAATTGTCTTTCAACAGGCCCACCGGTGTTTGAGTCACTGTTGTCTGACTGCACAACCAAGATAGGAGAGACAATCAAACTGACCTGTAAGGTCACAGGATCCCCAAAACCAGTGGTCAGCTGGCTCAAAGGTGAGAATATGCAGATACTGCACATATTGTACCATAATGCCGTTTTGTCTGCAATCACCTAATGTATCCAAGGATAAAGTGTAAGGGCATAAATGCATTGTGTGGTTTAGTTACAATGCTGGTTCACAGTAAAAACCTTACATCCTCCATAGATGGCCTTCCTTTAGAGGACGACCCCCGTCACATCATCACAGCAGACCGGTCAGGAACCTGCAGTCTCATCCTGGACAGCCTCACTGCAGAGGACTCTGGACAGTATGCCTGCTATGCTACCAGTTCCATGGGCAGTGCTGGTACTCTGGCTAAGGTTGTGGTGCGCGGTGAGTCTATATATGCACTTAAACAACTGGTTCTCAACCTGGAAACAATCATCTTAAAACAATAATCCAAAAAATAACTTATATAGAAAACTTATTTCTGCTGCAATATTCACAGGAAAATAAGAAAAATAAACATTCAAGGGTTATTTGTACAGGTTATCACTAGTTCTGTCCTTCTGTTATGCATTGAATATAAAAATAAATATCCATAAAATATATCACACAGATCGTCAGTTTACTTTTGTGACTGCTACTATTAGTTTTACTAGTACTACTATGCCTACTATTACTTGTATAGCTACTGATACTACAAACAATACTATACTACTGATAACATTTATGTAAAATCACAGTGACACCAATATATTTCTTCTTCTCTCCAGCTCCACCCAGATTTGTGAGTCGGCTGGAGAGTGCTTGTCTGATCGAAGGAGAGGATATACAGTTCACCTGCTCCACACTTACAACGCCTTTACCACGAATCAGGTCTGTCCACATAGAGCAAAAGTTACCAAAGTAGTTGCAACAAAATAGTTTAGTCATGTGTGTTAAAACACATCCATCTTTGGGTTTTGCAGGTGGTTAAAAGATGGCAGAGAGTTGACCAACCAGCAGAAATACTTCATCCTGAATGACGCTCGGAGTGGAATCTTGTGTCTGACGGTCATCAGTGCAACGGAGGCTGATATCGGACAGTATGAGTGTGAGGTATAAAACCCACATCTATAAAGTGTACCAAGCATGAAGACAGAATCATTGTTGTTAGACATCTTCCATAAGATAAACTTGCCACATCAGTAGCCATTTTTAAAAACAGATTAAAAACCTATCTTTTCTCTACAGCATTTGGTTGAATTGTGTGCATGTGTGGTTGTGGGAGTGGGTGCACATGTGTGAGTAAGTAAGTGTATATGTGGTGAATATGGAATAGCTTGTCTACCTGCACTCTTCAATTAATTTGTAATCGATTTTTGTTTGTTTTTTCTGTGTTTTTTGTTGTTGTTGTTTTGTTTTTTTTAACTGTAATTATGTGTATACATTGTGAAGCATATTGAGTCTGCCTTGTGCATGAAATGCGCTCTATAAATAAAGTTGAATTGAACTGAATACGTCAAATGTTTTACAGCTTTGCAATGAGTTCGGCTGCATCAAGTGCAAAGCAGGTCTGTGTCCCGCTTATGTGCCACCCATCGACATCGAGGACGACCAACCGCAGGATTTACCTCCTAAAGGTAGGACAGCCAGGGCCACTCAAGGTAAATATCCTCCACACAGGATGGAAACCCACAGCAGGGTTTCCATGTGGACGCTCCACACTTTCACCAGCTCAGCTGTGTTTGAGAAGGGATGAAGCACATGCCATTGTCACATTTCACTTCAGATCACCGCACTTCTCCCTTCCTACTTCACATCATATGACATCTCTTCACTTTCCAACAAACTGCAACAATTTTGCATCAATTTTCACTTTCAACCACTACCATTCATCCATTATATCAAGTTTTTGCCACTTTGAGAATGTACTCACATTTTCCATTTCACACACACTCACATCATACGTAGTTCCAACTACCACCAGTTGTCACTTGATCCCCGGGGATTATGGCAAGCATTGCATGGTTTGCATTTCATATTGTGGTATGCATGAACTGCAGCAACCCTACACGTTTTTCCATTTCGCATTTTTTCCATTTCTAGTAATGCCTAGGTTAGTTAAACCACCAAACCACCAAAATGAGGTGCGTGAAACACACCAAACACTGGCTTCGAGAGAGGGCCTTTCCTTTTTATTTTATTTACATTGCCTAAAGTCGACTGTAGGTTCTTGAAAGGAAAGGGAGGGGTGAGCACAGTAGTATTCAGTATCTCACTATTAAATACTAAAAACTGGACCTTTAACTTAAAAGGCAGCATATATTGAACAATTCACACTTAATTCTTATTATCTGTATCTTTGTGGAACGCAAATATTAATAGCTAACCACTTTCTCAAATCACTACAAATGTAACCACATTTAACCCATAATGAAACATAACCATCTCTGACCTGATACCTCATACATGATCAGTTGTAACCTTTCCTCTTTGGTCTTGAATTTCACCGCTAACTTCATCTGTCCCTCTGACAGATGCACTTTCGTGTGTGTGTGTGTGTGTGTGTGTGTAATTTACTAAGGGTTGTTAAGGTTTGTCACATTCATGTGAGAAAAAAACTCAACTCAAATTTAAAAACTAAAAATAACTTTTCTAACAACCTTCTATTGCCATAACCCAGTGGGATTGAGTGGCCACTCAACATAGACACCATATTGTAGCAGCATCTTCATCCATGAAAAATGTGTTTATGTTTTTCATCATGTTTCCACTTTCCACAGAGTGCATGATGCCAGAAGCTAACAGTGGTAATTTGAATATACAGAGATTCCAAGTACTGCTATTACTGTAATTTATTATATTCTAATATCTATTCATTTAGAACATTTACTGTCACATAGGATCACATATAAAATTTGCCTAATAAAGGAAAATGGGTTTCAGCCAAATTCAATGTCTTCTTTTAGAAGTTAATTTAAACCAACTGCAAGTTGGTGTTATATTCTTTATATGGACTTTAAAGTTGTTCCACTCACATAGTATAAAGATTCTTTGAGTTTTTGACTGGTTCACCATGTTTTCCCTTCCATTGTCCATAACCTACATGTTTTTCCATCTTCCCTCTACTCGTCCTAAAGCAGGAAGTTCCTCACATGGACCGCTCCATGTAAGTCATCATTGTCACGATAACAAATAACCACTCGACATTTCCCCCTTTCTCCTCTTGCCAACGCATGCCCAGCTAACTCTTCACTCCTACGATCACAAGATGGTCATGTGCTGGGCAGGTGTTCCCTTTACCTCCGTGCAGGAGTGGGCTTAGGCTCACGTCCTGTTGATGTGTTGGGTTAGTTGGGTTAAACCCTCACAAACCGAGGTAAGAAATGCATTATTACTGCTCCCGGTATGTAAGGTAATGTACTTTTTCACTTTTTCTTTTCCAGTGATTCAGTAAAGTACAGTCAATGCAACATCACACTTCTTTAAAATATATTTAAAGAGTTTACAGTTAATTTAAATGTCATGTTAAATGGCCTTTAGATTCCTACTGACTGCTGTTTTGTTTTATAGACGCAGACTCAGAGGGCTGGTCCACTGCCTTTGTAAAGAAATGGCTACAGACTGACTTCAGCCCCACCTCCATTGCGAAGATGCTCTTCCCTCCTGAACAGTAAGTTTAGTGCCACCAACACTTCTGTATTAAAGCTGCATTAGGTACAGCAACTTGGCAAAAAAGCCAGAATTTTAAGCAGAATGAGATCTCCCTTTGCCCTCTCCATCGGCCTCACAGCCAAACTTTGCCTGGGAAAGTGTAAACACAGGCTCTTCTGGTCTGCGTGTTGTTAACACTTTTTATTATTTTGCGGGAAACCAGACGCAAGAACAGTTGTTAACAAGAACTATATACAAAAAGCCAATCTTCTTGCTATATAGAGGGATGAGTGTTAAATTAAAACTGTTTCATAACCAGTTAAAAACTATTTAGCAGCTTTAACCTTGCTTTGACGTAAAAAGACAACAGCCTCAGACTATTTTTTTTAACTTATGGTTGTTGATTTGAAAGTCATTGCTTTGTGGAATTAGAACTGGGTGGTAAAAGAGTACAAATCTATCCAGTGGAATACATAAAGAAGCTTTGTTGATACATATTAAATGAACTTTCCCTAGCATGATCAGTAGTATTTAATGTTACCTTTTTCTCCTTTTCTCCAGAGCTGAATGTAGCACTGAAGAGACTGCTCCTGCCTCGACATCCATGGATCAGGTGGTGCAGCAGCCTCCATGTTACCTGGAGGAAGAAGAAGAGATCTACATTTCAGAGCAAATGCAAGAAATTACAGATGGTATTATTGTCTCTTTAGCATAACTGATGACTTAACTCAACAAACCGTGTGTGGTTACTAACTGATCTAATCTGCTGTTCAGCTCCTCCCTCCATCCAGGTACCCACTGAGGACCTCTGTGTAGAGCCCGGCCAGGCGGCTACATTCACTGCCATTATCACAGGAAGACCTACTCCCATTATACAGTGGTACAAGGTAGGAACACTGGGGATCAATGGTTTCCCTGTGAAAGGTTTGCTGCAGCTAGGTTTGCCACGTTGGAACAAACAACATGAGGCTACAAGACAAACTGGCACAGGACAAAGTGAAGGGCAGGACTTAAATACTGAAAGGGGAGGGGAGGCAAGGAGACACAGGTGTGGCACATTAAGGCAGGTGTGGTTAATCTAGGGAGTGGGAAACATACAGGGATCTAGGAGTCAAGAAACCTAAAATTAGACAAGATGAGAGTTACAAAATAAAACAGGAAACATGAAAACTGCAACATAAGGAGAACACAAAATAAAAGCATGAGAACAGAACAAGGAACATGACAGCTGCCTCTGAATAAATGATCACCAGGGTAAATATCATACCAACCAAAAGTAGCCAAATATGTCTAATTCTTCAAGTTTATAGCTGGCACAAAAAATGACATCTTAGAGGATATGGGGCTCTCATGAACAGGATATGTGTATGTGTATATAATGTATATATGTGTGTGCGTATATGTAGATGTATATCTGAGAATTAATGGGGTGTCAGGGCAGTTCCTTGGGACTGCCTTTCAAATTGAGTGCTTTTATCTTTTCATTTAATTTTTAAAATGTTGTTTATTTGTTTATTTTTCTCTCTTTTGTATCACATCTGTATCATCATTTTTGTATAAAATCAATATGTTAAAATGAATGAAACTTCAATGACAAAAAAATAAAAAATTTCCATATTCCTACTATGCAAGTTTTCTATTTACCATTATATGTACCCATATTTAACCTGGGCAACATACCAAAATAGGTTCCATAAATGTCAAAGCTAAGACAGGACATTTTAAATTTGTAACATTTCTTTATATTTTTGTCATGTTTTCGTGAAATAAACTGAAAATGAACTGATTTAATTTAATATATTTTTTCATCTGAACTGTTTCTATTTATGAACTTCTTGTCTATTTATAAGAACTTGTCCTCACAAGGGCATTACATTGTTTGAAGGGTTCACAAGAAAAAGTTTAACCAGAATTTGTAGACCTGGTACCAGTCCTTTCCCTGTTAAAACCTTGCTCTTTCTTCTGCTACTGGAGGATGGAGAGGAGCTTTCAGCCAACGAGAACGTGCAAATCGTACAGCATGGTGCCCGCTGCTCAGTGACCATAGTGTGCCCCGAGGGCGAGGACAGTGGCATATATACCTGCTTGGCTTACAATGAGTCTAGCCATGTGTCATGCCAAGCGGAGCTGATAGTGGAGGAAGGTGAGACAACAAAAACGCTGCTCTGCATCGTTATCTGCCGGTCATAAACCTGTGTGTATTCATTCATCAGATCTAACTGCAAAATGTTAACAAAGGCGAATGGCCAATGTAATTTTGACCCACATCTTGTCAAAAAATCATATTGCTGTAAAGAAAATGAGGAATATTTTGTGTTTATTCTGCAGGTCCACTGGAGTGTCAGGAGAGAGAGGTGGAGCTCGGGAAGAGAAGGAAGTTGTTTTCTGTCTATGATGTCCATGAGGAAATTGGAAGGTGAACCTGGACTTTATACAGATTTAGTCGAACCTGCCATGAGACATTTTAAGGTTTGATATGATCAACATCATCTCTCTGTGTTTTAGGGGAACCTTTGGGGTAGTAAAGCGTGTAGTCCATAGACGAACAGGTGAAGTGTTTGCAGCCAAGTTCCTGCCTCTGCGGAGCAGCACTCGGACCAGGGCCTTCCAGGAGAGGGACCTGCTCTCCCGTCTGGCTCACCCCAGAGTGGCCTGTCTGCTGGACTTCTTTTGTACCAGACGCACTCTGGTGCTGATCACAGAAATGTATCCTTTCTACTAAACCTCTGAAGTCCAGGAGATTTTAGTTCAAATTTCTCAACTTCCTATGCATTCATTCCTGTCTCTGTTCAGCATCTTTCTGTCTGTCCTTACATCAAATGCATTGCTCTTTTTTCTCCACACAATTTTGGCTATCAGTCAGATTTTTCATTTTATTTTTATTAATTAACGGTAAAATAAAGTATAAAGCTGCCAGTAACCCAAAATACAAACAAAAGACACAGGTGTCTTTGGAAATGTACCCTTTTTTTCTTTTCTTTTTTTTTATTTTTTTTTTTACTATTTATACACACAAAAACAGCAGAAAAAATAATAAATATTAAAGTTATAGTATACAGTCTATTTGCATGTAAATTAAAAATAGTAGTAGTTTTCATTGTAGAAAGAAAATTCACATTTTAAAAATGGTCTAGAAACATAAACTGGCACACTGTGTGAAAACTCCTATGATTGCACTTTCAACTGGCTTTCTCAGCTTGTCTACATATGATATATAAATAAAGTTATTATTAATAAATAGATGGAGGGTTAAATGCTACTTTAGAATCACTCTTTTCTCACTTTTCTCAGTTTGTTGAGGTTGATTTATATCCAGTTAAAGTTCTTTAACACCTTTGTAGCTGCTGTTCTCATGGACTTCTGGACCATTTATTCCTGAAAGGGTTGGTCACAGAGAAAGAGGTACAAGCTTACATTCATTCCCCACAAAATTAGTTTTATCTTAAAAATATTTTGTATGGCTCTTGACTCATATTCTTCACTTCATTTCAGATTCAGTCATATATCCAGCAAATCCTCGAAGCAGTTGGTCACATTCACAGCATGAACATTTTGCACCTGGACATCAAAGTGAGATCTAGGGTCTAACAGTGCTTCATTGACTGTGTCATTATTTTTTATGCGGCTCTTAAATCCATCTTTATTTATACCCCCTTCAGCCTGATAATATCCTGATGGTGTATCCGCCCAGAGATGAGATCAAGATCTGTGACTTTGGCTTCTGCCAAGAAATAGACTCATCCCGACATCAGTACAGCATGGTTGGTACACCAGAGTTTGTTGCGCCTGAGATTGTTCACCTAGAACCAGTCACTGTGGCCACTGATATTTGGTGAGTTTAATTACCAATCTGGCTAATTAAGACTTGCATCACATAGTTTTTGTGTATTTTTGCTGTGTTTAAATGTCTGCCTAGACCTGGCCCTGTCATATCAGGAGATTTAAACAAAAATCTAAATAAACCGAAATAAATTGTGCATCATTTTAAATGACTGTCTTTTTCTTTGTGCTAGGTCTGTAGGTGTTATAGCCTACATATGGTAAGTATCAATGCTCTTTTGATAATAATCCTTAAATCTTCAGTTTGCAGTTTATCAAAAAGCTTTGCATATTTTTGTTGATTTTGTACATTTAATCTTTGTCTTGATAGTCTGGTGTGCCGATGCCCTTTTACCGGTGAGACGGACCGTGCTACTCTGCTGAGGGTGGGGGAGGGGACCCTGAACTGGGACGCCCCTGATGTCACATACAGGAGCCCTGAGGCGCAGAACTTTCTCCACATGCTTCTTCAGCCAGACCCAGAGTAGGAATCAGTTTCATTATTGCTTAAACTGGCACATCATTCCAGTCTCTCGGTCATTGAAGATAATTTCTTTGGGCAAATGAAGGAGTCTTTTTGCATTAGTGATATCAATGCCATTTCTGATCCAACAAATCCAACATAATACAGACCAAATATTGAATGTGTTCCTGTTAAAGCTGCATTTTAAACCCTCATTGATCAAAAATTAGATCTTGCGGCTCAACTAAAAAACTAAAAAACAAACATTGAATTGAAAAGTGACTAAAAAAAGTAAAACATCATACACATTATTTTTTACTGATCATGGTGATCAGGACAGGAACAGCGATGTCTCAGGTGTTTGTTCAACCCATCAATCCACCCCATTCTTTTTCTCAAAGTAGAAACAAATACTGCCTCCTACTTCTCCTACAGCTGCAGTGATGTAGCAGTGGACTCAGATGGTATTCATTGCGGTTTCATTGTAACACAGTTCTGACCACTCCCTATTTTCTTCTTTCTAGGAAGCGACCATCTGCCTTTGAGTGCTTGAGCCACGAATGGCTCCAGGTGAGAAGAAATAATAATCCAAAATAATCCAATTTTACTGGATTAAAAAAACATTGTTATTTTGCTTTTTTGTTATGGCTGGGAGTGTAAGGAAGGGTAGGCTGTTGTTAAATGTTCTTTGTAATGGTAAAAAAAAAAGAATAAAAATCTATGTATAAAAGAAAAAAACTATACATTCTGCTCTAACTAATTAACACAACTAAACACTTTGTAACTGTGTTCACAGGACGAACATGCAGGAGAAGATACAGATGAAATCAACACAAAGACTCTGAAAATCTACATCTCGAAAAGGAAATGGCAGGTGGGTCGCCTGTCTTTATCAAAACCTTGAAGTTCCACATGATTACACGCGTAGATAGTGTGTTGTCTGAACCTGTTTTCAGGCAGTATCTCTCCCATCTATCTCCCCAGCGTTCTTTGACTTGCATCGGATCAGTTCTCACGTTGAGGCACATCCCCGAGCTGCTGGACGCTCCTCTCAGAGAGACGGCGGTGACAGTGCCCCGTGAGCCCCAGGAGCACAGCAGCACCTCTCCAAGCAGCGGCTCCTCGTCTGAGTACGATGAAGCTGACTCTTGGGACTTTTTCCAGCACTATAGCCCGACTGAGGAGGAGGAGGAGGAAGAGGATGAGGACTATGATCCTTTAACGGAGAGAGCACAGATCCCTCGGCCTTTCACCAAACTCTCTCTAGAGGCAGAAGAGGAAGAGGAGGTGACATTAGGAGAGGAAGAGGATGGGGAGATGGCAGGAAGGAGGAGTGTGCTGGAGCGGAGTCAGAGCAGGCAGTCGGTCGCGTCGTCAGACGTGTCGTCACAGCCGACGCCTCAGAGGGAGCGTAGGATCAGCAAGGACAGCAGTCATTCTCTCTACCTGTCTGATGGGGATGAGGGTTCAGGGAGTGACGGGGGTCGTATCCCTCGTGGCAGCCTCATCCGAAGCACTTTCTACAACACCTCTCATCAGCTGTCACCCATGTCCGCCAGACACATGACATTACGGGACAAATTCCAAGCCAAAAAACAGGAGAGAGGCCGCAAACCGCTCCGGAGAAGCTTTTCCGGTCGTCTCAACGAGCCTCTTATCGAATACGTGGAGGATGAGACGGAGACCAATCGCGGACAGAGACGGGGGTCTGTCCAGCCTACAATGCAGAAGTCCTGTTCCTTTGATAGTGGTGTTGGCCTCGCCCACACCAACGTACCTCCTCACAGGAGGAGCAGGTCTCTTGACGAGTCTTCTCGCCGATCGCCCTCAAAGTCAGGTGAAGAAGAAGGCTCGCAAAGTCTGAAGGAAGATTTGACGGACGATGAAGTGGCGGGGAGGAACTTGTTGGCTATTCCAAGCCCTCGGCGGCCTGCAAGAAGAAGAGGCTCTGTGGCTCCAGTACAAGCGACTGGCACACCAGGGGGATCCTCTGGGGGCTTCCTTGCTGGAGACAGAATGAGCTCCAGGCTGGATCAGGAGCAGGCAGCGGGCGACACCTTCGCTGGCTCCCAGGGGTCCTTGGCTGAGTCGTCTATTTCTTCAAGTAGACTGGGCTCCTATGAAGAGCTGAGTCACGGTCACCTCAGAGAAAGATACAGATCAGGAGAGAGTGAAGGGTATGATGATCCAGCTGAGCCTCTGATTTCACCGTCCCCACAATCGTTCCAAGAGGTTAAACCCAGAAGCTCGTTTCCACAGCCACCGCCCCGTAACCGCACCCGCTCCAACCCAAACTTGTCAGGTCAGCCGGGGAGCCTACTTACAGCGAGCCCCAGTCCCAGCCTCTCTTCCCTGCAGGCTCCGGAGAGGCCTCCCAGAGCCAAGGACAAGAAGGAAGGCTGTGGCCTCCAAAGACACGCGTCCGCTCCAGCCCTCGAAGCCCGGCCACCTACAGGAAGGTCCCCCAAGCTGGGACTGCTGAAGATCTTCCGCAGGCAGTCCTGGACCGGCCATTCATACTCCCAGCTGGACAACACAGAGTTAGGACCCACACTGGGAGAGATCATGAAGCCTGATACTCCAACTATGTCTCTGAGGAAGAAAATGAGAGCTTCAGCCTCCAGCCTGACTAAGCTGTTCTCCAGGTCCTCTAGTAAGGAGGATTTGAGTAAAGGAGGTGAGCTATTTGAAATTACCCTATTTTTATTTCTTTAGTTCTCAATCAGTTCTGGTTTATTGTGCATCTACACTGTCATTTTATCCAGTTTAATGAATTTTTCTTTGTCTTTTCTAACAGGTCCAATAGTTAAAGGATCAGCTCCTATCCCACCTGAAAGGCATCGTAGCTCCGGTCTTGAGAGTTCAAAAAAGAGGACCTCCAAACTATTGCCTTCTTTTAAAATACCTGCATTCAAAAAGTCTAAAGGTTAGCCAATAAGCTACTTTTTATGGATTATGTATTTCCAGCCCTGCTGCCATCATTATCATCATTATGTTTGTTGTACTGCAAATTTTCAGATTTCCCCCAACGTCCCAACAAGCCTGAAGTGCTCCAGTTAGATGGAGGTGGAATCCTGCTGGTTTGGAAACCAGTCCAGTCCAGTGACCCTGTCACCTACTGTGTGCAGTACTGTACGGATGGTGGGTTTACCAGAGATGATAAGGAAGATCAAATGGTGGTTTGTGTAAAAAGGAAACAAAATAAGTTGTTTATGTGACAAATGGGATTCCTACATGGTCAAAATGTTCCATGATTGAAAGTTAAATTCCTTCAAGCAACTACAAGGTACGCTCATTTTCTGTTGATTTTGGCGCCCCCTGTGGACAAAAGTGGTAGTATTTACGATCAGTCTTCGGACCAGTGTGTTTGCAGCACAGTGACAAATATATTTTTCTTATCCTGACACAATACATGGGAAGATTAAACAACTATTTTTTTGTTGCATCTTTACAATTGATGCTTTCCAGAGAACTTTAAATCAATGCTTTATACTTATTTTTTTACTTTCAAATTGAACTTAAAGGGGCGGTACACGGCATTCAGAACATTAATATAGCGATAAACAACAACTACTAGAAGATAGAGTGATGTAATGGTGTCACACTGCCTCCATGTGTGTTTTCTCTTTTCTTTGTTACCGAAGAACAACAACAAATGGTCGTGGTAGCTGTAGAGTAAAACTCATGTGTCATGTGCCTCCTCAGGTGCGGAGTGGACGGTCCTGTCGGAGGAGGTGACTGAAAGCTGCTTCGTGGTGAAGGACCTACCCAGAGGAGCCTCTTATGTGTTCAGGACGGGCTGCATCACCAAGACAGGAGCAGGACCTTTCAGTGACGCCTCAGCACCTGTTGTCATTTCTACTCATCCTGAAGGCAAGAAGAAGCTGCAGAACGTGATGTTACATGTGTGATCCAGAGAGTTTGTCAGCGTAGTATAGCCGTGATATAAACATCAGCTGTGAAATGTTCAAACGGCTATAACACAAGAGATTACAGTGTTTTCACCTTTATTTACTCTGTTGTACAGAGATTCACATTCCTCTCATCCAGACTGAGTCACTGGGGTCAAAGGTCACTAAAGGACAGACGACACACAAGAACTACAGTTTCCTCTCTGAGATCAACAGGTGGGAGTTTTTAAGTAGAAGCTGAAGTTTTTGAGCAGAACTATCAGTAACTTTTATTTTTTTAACTTTTATTTTGACTTTTTGCACATGATGATGTTTTTGTTATTTTAAAATGTAGGTGTGACTTTTCGCAGATTCTGATATTTGTGATTTCAACCTGATGTTTTGTGGTGACATTTAATTTGTTTAATCTTTTTCACCTTTTCGGGCAGATTTTATTCCTTAGGGTGAGAATTATAGTCTTGAAGGAATTAAAAAACGCTTCAGTGTCATGAAGACCATCTTCCATTCTTTACCTGCTTATTTTCAGGCTACTGGAACAAGTTCCAGGATAAAGTCTTTAATATACCAAACAGTAGCTGTTTTGTTTTCCTGTCTTTCAGGGGTCGTTTCAGTGTAATTACAGTGTGCAGGGATGTTGAGACGAGCCAAGTGTTTGCTGCCAAGATCACCCCTTACAACGCAGAGCAGAGACAGCTGGTGCTGAGGGAATACCAGCTGCTGAAGAGGCTTCATCACTCTCACCTGGTGCAGCTGCACGCGGCCTATTTCACCTCCCGCTACCTGGTGTTACTTCTGGAGCTCTGTCCTGGCAAAGAGCTGCTCTACAGTCTGGCAGATCGGTAAAAGCCAGCCACTAAATCATTTGTCTGCGGGGGAATAATATGATTAAGTCCACCTTAGTGCAGCTAAGCTAAATAAACCTGTGTGCTGTCTGTGCCCTTTTAGAGATCTGTACGCTGAGACTCACGTTGCTGAGCTGCTGGTTCAGATTCTGGGTGCAGTCGACTACCTTCACAGCCGCCGAGTCATCCACCTGGACCTGAAGTCTGACAACATGCTGGTGGATGACTGCAACCACCTGAAGATAGTGGACCTGGGCTCGGCTCAGTCCTTCACACCCGGTCAGCCCCTCAACATCGAGCACATCCAGGGCCTGTCGGAGAGCAAAGGTACCAACACCTTTATTTCAAAAACCCAACAAAATTGTGTCAGATCTTGATGCTTGCATTATTGTAGATTCTTCTAATTTACTAAACCTTTGACTGTCATGGCCTCCAACAGACTGCCGCAGCAAAGGTACACATGCTTTAAGGGAGGACGGATTGATGGAGGGAAATAATTCTGCCTAACTTCATCCACCTCAGCTGATCCTAGCTACCATAGCCTAACAAACCCAAGTCCATTTTATTATCATTTTTTAAAATCGATTTCTTTTTGGTTAAAGTCATTTTTTCCTAATTCAGAAAATTAAGCATGTGAGTGAATGTGGCCAGTAACAGTAGCTCTCTATGAACAATATCCTGTTTCTGTCTGTTTTGTCAGTTTATATTGTCCTTCCTAAAGCTCCGGAAATCCTGGAGGGTCAGGGTGTCGGGCCTGAAACGGACGTTTGGGCTATTGGAGTTCTGTCGTTCATCATGTAAGTGCAGAGATGAAAGTGGAATAGCTCACAAAATCTTTTCTCTTAAAGGTCCCATACTGTAAAATGTGATATGTCCATGTCTTTTTTTTTTATCATGAGGAAGGTTTATGTGTCTTCAGATTTCAGAAAAGTCACAACTATACTATATGTCTGTAGAAAGTGCTGTTACAGTCGTTCTCCAGGTGCATTCAAAATTGTAACTATAATTTATATATTTTTTATTTTACTGTTGCCTTTTGTGTTCACTTCAGTGTTTTTTTTTCATTAAAGGTGTTTTAAATGATTTCCTTAATTATTTTATCAACAAGTGATTTGTTGTATTTTAGGGTTAGTATCCCGACAGCAGTAGAAAGAACTGAATACACCTTTATATCTGTTGATCTATCGCAAATAATATTGTTGTTGTAGTTTTTTTTATTCCAATACTTTTATTGAAAATAGAAATTCACTCTTTTGTCACATATTTAGCACATTGTTATTACATACTCTGATATATGTGGTGCATATGCATAAATGTGTGCATATGTATTAATGCTGTTTATATGGTACATTTTCAAAGCCCAGATTAAAATAAATAAATAAAATAAAATAAAATACAATGATAATAATAATAATGCAAAAAAGTAATCGAGTCAGTTGTATTCCATTAAATTTCCTTCATTTTCAGAAAATGAACATAAATAGTACACAATTTTTTTTTTGCTATTTAAGCGCGCATTTTCTGCCTCAATCTTTGTTGTTGTTTGTTGTTTTTTCAATTCAGCAATGTTATCACGTGTTTACTTCATATTGTGCACCCCAACTAATCTGTTTGTATTTTTGTATTAAATATATGTTTTTCCCCTTTCTTCACCAGGTTGAGTGGAGACAGCCCGTTCTATGCAGAGCACAGCTGGGAGCAAGACAAAAACATCAGGAAAGGGAAGATCCAGTTTGGACGCTGTTACCCCGGTCTGTCAGAGGGAGCCTTAAACTTCATGAAGAGCAGCCTGAATAACAAATCCTGGTGAGTGTTTCTCTTTAAAATGCAGATTCCATTAGAGAGATTGTTTATTTGAGTTAGGAACATAAATGTGCATGTCCTAATATGATTAATAACTCTGCAGGGGGAGACCCAGTGCAGCCGAGTGTCTGCAGAACCCCTGGCTGCGCGCCCATCGTGCACCGTACAAAGGCCGACACTCCAAAGTGTGTTTCTCCACGGACAAGCTTAAAGATTACCTCAAGCAGAAGGAGGAGAAGCGAGACCAGGTCCGCACCAAGCTTCAAGGTCCCTTTTTCCAATAAAAAAAAATAAAAATAGAATCTTCTAGTAACCATGGAGCCTTATAACCAGCACATTTCATGTCAGCTGATAGTTTCCTGTGTGGCTCTTTTCTGTCGAGCTGGTTCCAATCCAGATTTTTGAAATAATTTTAGTATTCTCTGATTTTGAAAATGTGATGCGTCTTAATGAGTTTAATGAGTATCTTTATACCGTTTATCCGTATATGATAGTGAGCTGCATTTCTGTGCTTTAGTTTATGTAGAAACATATCAGGGATAAGGTTTAATGCATGAGTTGTATAATTTAGATTTTTACTCAGACAGATGCACGTGTTTGGCCTAAAACAGCTGTCTGTGGTATCATATAGAAAGCAGATTTTTTTTCAGAGTGATATATTTTATTTAAAAATGTACACATTTTGCCTTAAAGTTGTAATGTACAAATGGGAAATCTATTAGATTCATGGGACTTACTGAATGCTTCTTGACGTTTCATAATGCTTAAATATTGGGTCAGTCACCTGCCAATGAGTTGATGAATGAAAGAAGAATTAAACAGCACAGAAGTGGTCGGTCATTGTCCTCACGTCCTTTATTCAGCCTCATTTGTACACAAACACACAAACATACATGCAGATGTTTAAAATGGATAGTTGAGATATTTTGTATGAAGTTGTATTATGTAAATATATATATATATATTTATATATATACATATAGTATAGTAGTTGTATGAAGTTGTATTGTGTATATATATGTATGTATATATATATATATATATATATATTTATATATATACATATAGTATAGTAGTTGTATGAAGTTGTACTGTATGTGTGTCAAAATTCTCCCTTTAAATGTAATATATGAAGTGATTTTTTTAAATCATAGACATCCTGATTGTGAGTAAATGATACGCAGAATGTGAGTAATTATTTCGGTAACATTAATATCAGCTATAATAGTCATACATTTACCTATTACTACTTTATGAGAATTCAACAAGACTAATAAATGAAGGTGTAACTGTTTTGCGGCGAAGTATTGACTGGTACTGATGTATATCCACACTTGCAGGTAAGCCAGTAGCAAGCGTTGGCTTATCATGACCAAATGTATCACTGAATTTGGCCGTTGTGCCAGCTGGCCGAGTTGTTTGGGTCAGGATGTTCACACCTAGATATCAACCATTGGTTTGACTAAATCTAACACAAGCCTCCACTCTCATCTTTCAATTCAGTGTCCCTCTTTTCTACCTGAGCATCAGTGAACAGGAAACTGTACTGAGGAAACCTCTGACCATGTAACGACGAGGGTAAAAGAACAAACTTTTCTCAAGATGAAAGTTTATTTCAGATGCAGACAGTGAAGATGGAGTTATTCAGGTGTTGGCTCTGTTACTGTTTCCTTCTTAAGATTTGGCCTCCTGAACTTTTTGGATTTCCTGTTGAAAGAAAGATGATGATACTCTTACTTTTTGTGCATTTAAAAGTTCATTTAGTAACTTTTTTTTCAAAGTATCGCATACGTTCATACATGGCAGTTTTTTATTGTTTACAAAAAGTAATCCAGTACATTCATCATGCAGCCGATTCTGTTTGTATAACATCAATAACCCTTTTCCCCCTTTATAAAAAAAGAAAATAAATATATTTATACATACATACATACATGAAGAAATATACAAATATACAGGGTAAAATTAAAAAAGTAGACATACATATAAACTAACATTCACCTCTGCTTTTAAAGAGAATAACTTTTTTATCCATATTTACTGAAACTGTCCTGATAGTAGTACATGAGATGGCTAATCACCAGGTTATCTGTTTCATGTACTGCTGTCAGGTTTGGACAATTTTTATTTTTTAGGATTTTCAGCTAATAAGAAAATCTGTCATTCAACAAAGTATTTGTTGAATAAGTAAGTTAGATAAAGGATATTTTATGGTTTTACTCACGTCATTGAGGATATCTTTCAGCTCCTCGTAAGCCCTCTCTAAGTCATCATTGATGATAACGACATCAAACACTCCAGGCTCTTTACCTGCAGAAGAGAATAAGATCAGCTGCAGTGGTTGTCTTTCTTTCAGCATTATGTCCAAGAAGAAGAAATGTTGAGGAACTTACTGAGCTCCATATCGATGCGTGCCGCCTCCAGACGTTTCTGTAAACTCTCCTCTGTTTCTGTCTGTCTGTCCCTCAGACGTTTTTCCTGAGAAAGACAAAGAAACAAGACATTAACTTTGAACCGAAAGCTGCTCCATGGAAACAGCTTTTTATATTTATTAAACAATTTGTCCCATACTTTTTATCAGTACAGTTACAGTACTGTGCAAAAAGCAGGTGTGAAAAAATACTGTAAAATAAGAATGCTTTCAAAAATGGAAATGTTAATAATTTATTTTTTTATCAATTAACAAAATGCAAAGTGAGTGAACAGAAGAAAAATCTAAATCAAATCAATATTTTGGTGTGACCACCCTTCAAATCAGCATAAATTATTCTAGGCATTTGTTCCACACCTGTCTAAGACTTTTGCACAGTACTGTTTATATAAATTCAATATGGTGAAAATTAAAATAAATGTCTGATTGATAATGAAATTAGTAGATTTGTCACTGACATCCTATTTTGTAGTCAGGACAGAGCCTGATAAATACAGTATGTGCAATGAGATATTAAGTTTTACCAGGATCTCCATGGAGGGAGGCTGGATGGAAATGTAGATGGGGTTCAGGTCAGTCTCTTTAATCCTCCTCACCCCCTGGATATCCACATCCAAGATGCAGATTAGGTTCTGGGCCTGCACGTCTTCTATGGCAGCTTTACTAGAGAGTAAATGTATCATGAAATGGTATTAAATAAGTGGCTTTTTAAACAACCAGGACCATACATGTGTACATGGACTGGCTTGACATTGTGCAATCAGTTATTGAGAGTGTAATCGTGCAATTTTGTGCCTGTCACACACAGCAACTACGTTAAGAGGATCGCTGCATTGATCCGAGCTGCTCAGACTGCAGTGAGTGTGTGTTATCTTCAGAATAAGAGGAAGAGATTAAATGTGACACAAGAGGTGCTGAGCCGCAGTGTTGCTCTTTTTGACCTGAGGGGGGTTAAAGCTCCATCTGTCTCCAGACTATTATATATCCTCTTGATCCCTGTGGCCAAGCCTCAGGGTAGTCTCTTATATACGACAGCAGCAGGTTTAGTGTCTATTGAATTACGTTTAACCAATATCATCGACACTGACACTTTATTGTCTTTTTACTCATATTAACTCAGATTTTCTTTCAGCTGAAGCTTGTTAGGATATTGCCTTTTAAATGGTTATTCAAACTGGCATGGGTGGAATGTAACCAAGTACATTTACTCAACTACTTACTTTACTTGAGCATTTCCACATATGTAACTTTATGCTTTACTACATTTTTGAGGCAAATATTATCAATTTTTCTCCACTACATTTAGCTGCCAGCTTTTTTAAGGTCAAGATTAAACATAAAAAAAATAAGAACAATTTAAAATGATTACGCATGTTTATAAATTAAACCACATCAAGTATATCAGGTAGTTGTAATGAGCTCTACATGGACAACAGTAAAATGCTGCTTACATAAATTCATCAAAATTAATTAAACAATAATATATTTTGAATATAAAAAACAATATCTGTGGGTCCATTCTGCATTCTGCAAGTACATTTTGATGCTGACACTGTACTTTTTTGTACTTTTACTTGTAGTGGAGTAATTCTGCAGTAGTGTATTACTATTTTTTACTTAAGTAAGGGATCTTTATACTTCTTATACTACTGCAAACTGGGATGCCTTTGGTCTTAAAAAAATATATTAATTTGTAAGAAAATTACATAAAAAGATAAAAAGATAAAATGTGTACAAAAGACAATTACGCATCTAAATCATAGACGTTTTCTCTGGCTGCTCCTGAGTACATATGGAAAAATATGGTGCCATTCATGCAGAGAGCAAATATTTACCTTGTTCCGTAGAGGTTACCAGAAAACTCTGCATTTTCAATGAATTCGCCGTTGTCGATTCCCTGCTGCACGGCCTCTCTCGTGGAGAAGTGGTAGTCTGCAAGATGCAACATTAATAATGAATCTCTGCCATGAAAGCTTTCACAATGGTAGAAGTTATTAAAGGGAAGTGACTGAAATCAAATGAGCATCTTCATGACAATAAACAGTGCAAGCAAGGGTGAAAGAAAATCCAGACACAAACTTGTTTACAATTTAGTGGACAATCTTTTTGCTGTGTCTCAGTGTATAATGTTCTCCTCTGTGCTTAATTTGACCCTGTGTGTAGTATGCAGTCATAGTTTCAGGGAAAGGCATGCAGAGATGAGAATACTTTGCAAGCTGCCATTAGTACAACTGTTACCGATCACATTATAATGTCCATACCAGATCCACAGGCATAAATCTTCACAACATCAAAACCGCTGGGCATCTAAAACAGCACAGTTTTAGAAAACAAACACGTTACTACTGCTAATGGACACTGCGATTCAGCACACAATCATTAGCATGAACATGGAGGAGTCAGACTGAAGTAACAATCTGAAGGAAATGCTGGATAGAAGCACAGCAAGTGCTGTGCTGTAAACTGATAGATAATAAGCCTGAAAACAAGCGGAAAATGCTTTTAACAGCACTTTTTAAAAAAACTGCAGTGCATAAAATATTTCTTTGCAAGATTAAAACCTCAGTATGACCCAAAGTGAGCTAAACTTACCACTGTTCTATCTCTTTTATTTTATTAAAAATCATATTGTCAAATAAAATCATGGAAAGCATCTTAAGAATTTTTTCCAGGATATTTTAACAAGTTAAAGGGACCTGGAAGCAGTGTTTATGAAGCTCAGCTGGATCCTGTATATCCCAAAATAAATATGTGCGATCAATCTTTCTCCAAAGATGCTAATGGTTGTTTGGAAATCATCAGTGCGCCATCAGCCACAGTGGGAAAGGGAGTTTTTTTTGGACACAAAAGCACACGGGACTGGAAATGGGAATCACTACTGAGGCATCACAGGGGGCTATTTTCAAAAGCTTTTTACTCCAAAGTGTAAACTGTCTGATCCCGATTCCTCAAAAAGGGATCCTTAAGCATTTTTTCTTTTCTCTTTTTGTGTGCCAGGATGATGAAAGTAACCCCTCTGCTTTAAAAACTGTGATCAGGAATCACACTGAGGTCACCTTTATCTGTGGGTTCTGATTCTTTTGGACTCTTTGGGATTTCTAAGTCCTCAGAGGAAAAGATGTCTGCTACGGGCAGTAACGTAGCTCCCAGAAGCAAGGGGAGCGCGTTCAGCCCTATGGAGAAAGCAAAAAATGCACAGAAAGACGTTTATCCCTTTATATCAAGGGAGCTATACAGGGGGGACAAAACTATTCGTGCAGTTCACTTGGGAGTAAGAAGTGTTGTTGCCGTTATTTGAGATCGGGGCAGGTGGAGGGGTGGCGGGGAATTGTGGTCCAGAAACCAAAAGTAAAGAGGATTAAAATACACTTTATCACAGATTCAAATCCAGTTCCAGGGCTCCTATATGGTGACTCGTAAGGCACGATGGTCCTGCTACAGGCTGGTAGGTTGTAACACTAAAGCTACTGAAAAGTGTTTTGTTTTTTTAGCTTGAACTACTGTACCTTTTCCATTTTCCTCTCCTGGTCGAGGGTTTCTTGTTGTATCTGTGAGGAGAGGATTCCAGCATTAAATCACTCAGCAGTAAGGTATAGAATCATCAGTAACTGTTGCAAAAACTTCTGTCTCAGCATTAAAGGTGTACTGATGTAACATGAAAGCTATTGGCAGGTTCAGAACAAGGCCATCAAGACTCCTGACCCACTTCCACCTCAGACAGACAGGATGTCGAGATAGAAGCTAATAACCAGTTGGCACACAAACATACGTGACACGCTGAATCCAAAGACACCCTCGTGTTCGTTCATCAGCCTCTTCATCAGAGTGCTCTTCCCTGCTCCGGAGGGTCCGCTCAGCACCACAGGCCTCGGTCCTGACATTGTTCTGAGACAGACAGGGAAAGAGAGGGAGCTCAGATCTGTGCCAGGAGCAGATTACAATAAAATATTTTTTGCCAGTGTAAATCTAGTATTAAAGGTGTGGCAGTAATTTCTAAAATAGGATTTAGGGCGTTTTAGTTTCATTACTTCTGCAGCATGGGCAGATTATGAGACAATGGGCCCCACCACCTCTACTACATAAGAGCAAGAGACACAGGCTAGTGACTAGTGTAAGCCTGGAGGGGATCAAACATTTGGCTGCCTGTGTGCATGCGTAACTGAGTGCGTGTCTGTGTGGATCAGTCTGTCTGTCTGCAGCTAATCCCTCATACTACTGCACCAATACCCCGTATATTTTCTTGTGCACATTTATGACTGTATGCTGGAGGACCAAACCTAAAATCATTTTTTTTTAATATCGTCATTGACTGGTGACTCTTCACTCTTCTGGCCAGAAGGGGCTGCAGGTCATCAACAACTGCTTCCGTTACATAGCAATGGCATTTAGCCTTAACACACCTGTTGCAGATCACATTTTGATCAATGCAGCACATGTGCAGCGCTGTGCATTGGGGAACTTCATGCTTTTCTTTTCGGGTATGTTTTCACAAAATGTCGTCATTAAGGTTACGGCCCATTATCAATGGTGGCCAAAATAACTACTGTTGTTGCTTTTTACCTGTTGTGGAAGTCCCAGATGTGTCAGAAAACCAAATGCTGTCATGTCTGGACTAATAATACCATCCAGTGATGCACACAGCTCAGTGAATTTCATCGCCTTCTCCAGGAACTGTGCCTATAGAAGACTGCCAGTACGGCACTAATACATCAGAATCTACCCAAAATAAACAGATTTTTCCCTGATTTAGTTGCAATAAATGGATAAAAAGTCTGCTGAAAAAACTATATCATGATGAAGATGTGTTCAAAGTCTGAATTCATGTTTTGTCAAGCAAACAAGCAACAACTTTAAAATGCTTGTTTTGTGAGTGGAGTTTGGATCGATCAGAGCTACAGAGAGATTCTCAGCTGGCAGAGATATTTTTTTGTTTTGGTCTTTTTTGTATGAATTTTACATCTCTCTGTATGTGTATGTATCTCTGTGTTTTATGTGCCTTTGTGGTTGTTTTGTGTCACTTGAGACACAGTTTGTAGGTGAAGGCCAGGGTGGCCTCTGACACTTTGGGCCTGTGCCCGTTATGCCCGTTCAGTAATCCACCCGTGTACTGCAGTGCTGGTAAAGCTCAGCAACCATCCTTTCAACTGGCAACAGGTTAATCCTCTGATCCAAGCTTCTTTTAACCACTTCATTGTCAGGCGGAAACCCAACACACACATACTGGGTTGAAAGCAGTCCTCTGCTCCAACATTATTGTGCTCTTAATCTCCACTCATAATTAATCTCCACTCAGGAAATTCCACTTTCTATTTCCCTAATTGAAATATTTAAAGATGTCCATGTCCTAATTGCTGACTCGTTAGACAGCCGGAGGCTCTGAGGTTAATGTTAAGAGTGCCTGTTAATGAAGTCAATGCAGGTCAGTCAGAAGGATTAATTGGATCTGGGCCAAATGACACAAAGGGGCCAGCATAGGTGACCCATTTACCTGCTGTGCTAAGAGACGATGATATTTCAGCGATGCTGCTGAATCAATTCATTTAGAATCCCAGAAATACAATTAGTAATATCAGAGTCAAAGTCTGCAGCAGCCAGATTACATCCAACCTCTCACTTCTGCATCTTACAAACGATTCCCTGGCAGCTTAAGATATCAATCATATCAGAAAACATTTATTTTTGGCCCCTTTTCCAAGGCTTGTTGAACTTTTAAGTTATTAACAAATGTGTTTTATCCAAATGCCCAAAGCCCTTAATGCAAGATTTCCTCAGTGAATTTACATTTAGTGCACACACATTCAGTCACTGGTGCAGAGATTTAAAATATCTAAGCAGCAAACAACTACCTGTAAAGTCTTCTACTTTTAGTTGTACTGAACCCAATCCATGTTAAACATATTGAATATCTGTCTATTGTGAAAGTTGAATAAATTCCACCTTACCTGTCGTGTCGCAGCCTGTACAGAAAGCAGCAGATGATTCTTCAGAGGCTTCTCAATGGACTACAATGAGTGTGTGGTTGTCTGACTCACTGAAGCAGCTCACTGTCACTCTGAATTACCACCACCTCCCGTCAGCTCAGTGACCAATCATGTGTGCATGCTGGCTTGTTGTTATCCACACTGTCAGTACAGGGGACACCTTAAGCAGGTCACAAGACCAAGTGGGCTGCATGGTAGAAGGTTTTCATACAACATGTGATTGTGTAAACTGCAGCCGAACATTTGTGTTCATTTATTTGTTGTTAACGTTAAGGAGGTGATTAAACCTAACACACAGGAATTTCCTTTTTTGTTTGTAAAAATCAAACAAAACTTCAACAGAAAGTTTGTCTGGAAGAAGCATTTTCTTGACTTTTTATTACATCCAGAATAGGAACTCCCGGTTTCAAATATTCATACCTGGAAGCTGCAACCCCAGTCTAGTCACGCTCTATTACATTGCATTACCATATGGCAACAATTACTTTATCTCATTTTTACTAAAAGGCAGGAATAGAAATTCCAAGTTTTACTGTTTAGTTGTGAAAAGGGGGTCTTCTGAGGTTCTGAAAAGAAGGTCACTATTAGAGGGCTCCCAAAGTTGACTAAATATTTAATATTAGGGCAAAATTCCTTCAAGGAAAACAATGAAATATTATCTCAAAGGTTAATATGCATCATTTAAACCAGTTTAGATATGTTTTGTACAAAAAGAAAGTTATAATTTTTACCAACTACCCCTCTAGCCCTTTTCATTAGATTTCAATTAATAAAAATTCTATCATGTTTAAATGATATCTCATGCAATAGAGCAAAGTTGCTCATCTTGCAGCCTGTGGGCCAATGGTGGCCTTCAGAAACATCTGTCAAGTTCTGACTAACAGCTGTGTAAAGCAACTGGCTGCATTACAATAATGCTATCGCTGTTAAGAAAAGTTAAGAGATTTCGCTGACTGCTTGTGACAACTCCTAACTGCATTTTTTATGTGACCCTTAATTATTTGTTGGTGCCCTAAATTGGCACTCTGTCATCTGAACTTTGAACACCCTGGAAAAAGAGGGTTCAACAGCTCCACTTTAGAGCACAATGGAGGCAGAAAGAGGAGGTAACGAGGCAAACATATGCTCAGACTTTTCACTTTTCTCATTTAAGTGGACTTACATTTCAAATCAGCCACTGAATTTAAATCAGCTGACTGCTGATGGACCTAAAATAAGACATCATCCTGCTATTAACTATAATGAATTCAGGGTTTTTGTGTGTTTTTTCTGTGATCAAACCTCATAGCATCTGTAGTCTGCTGTCCGTCATGCAGTAAAAGCTCAGAATAGCCGGGGTTTAGTGTCCCACGAGTCCAGATGAGCTGTGAAGGGCTCTGCCTGACTAATCCTGCACCGACCCACTTCTTAAAGTGCCACTTCACCACACAGGAGTCATCATAACAAAGCTGTTGACGGGCCTGAACAACACGCCATGCTTCCTGTTTCACAATTCACACCTAAAATCCACAACAAATATTCATGTTAGCCCCAAAGATAAAATATATACTGTGAAACTTTTTAGACACACGTTTTATTGTAGTAACATTGATAAAATTAGGTTGAATGACCTTATACAAAGAAACACGTCAATGACAAAGACAAAATGAGCCTGAATGTGATGAGATTACTGTAATGTTTCCAACCTACAGGAGCTAAACAAATAATACATGATCTAAGTAAAGACAAAATCTGTACAGTAAATACAGTCAGGTTGTTCTGCTAGTCAACATCACACACACACACACACACACACACACACACACACACACTATCGATCCAAACATACACAAAACTATGTACATGTGCTTTGCATGTGATTCGTCTATTTTTTTCCCTCGTAAATCAGAAAAAAAGGATTACAAAATTGATAAATATTGTCCCAAAGCATTATTTTTCTGTTCATTTTTCAGTGCCTGAGCTCTTAGTTGGTGTTTTTCTGATCTGGTTGATGCCGCAGCAGGAACATTGATTATTGTACAGGGCTGTAAAGGAAGGTCAAAGGTCACACTTGCTGTTCTTCTAATTGTCAGGGGTTAGTGGATGTTAGGAGTACACTGACAGGTAGGAGCAGGACGGTGTGAGGAGGAGCAGTAGGAGCAGGAGGGTGGGAGTCTATGACAGGCCAGCTGCCCACAAATCCACCCCTGATTGGTTAAAACAGAAGAAGTGAGTTTTCTGTGGGTGGCTGCGTCACAGGAAGACCCGCCTCAGGTCTCCAGGAGAGGTGATGGTGTTGCACTGAGGACACAACTTCTTTGCTCCCTACACAAAAATGAAAGTAAGACAAAAATATACATTTTATTCAACATAATCTGAACTATTGGTGTTGTGATCTTGATATTATGTTAATAATACACAGGTGATAATATTGTGTGAATATCACTAGTTTAATCATGATATTATATTTTATTGATTCTACTGTATTTGCTGATGCCACAAAGTCTGCCGCAATAAGATTACAATAACATAATAATTAAGCGTCCTGTTTTGTTAACACAATGTTTAACACAATCGTTTGTTAGATTGGTTCAATTTATATTAACTCACAAAAAACATATGATGCAACAACTTTATTACGGAGTTTTTTTATAAAATAAATAAATAAATATAAAGTGATGATAGGTATCGATATCTTTATTTTGCATCAATAATATTGAATCATTGATAATTGAATCAATATGTAGATCCTGATTGATGTATTTTTACACCCCAGTAATCAATTCAGCACCTACTAAAAAAAATCCAATTCTTGTGTTTGTAGCTTTTGTACAGTTATGTTTACAGACTCTCTCTTGTATTCGAATTTATTTTAATTGCCAAAAAAGACCCCAAAAACACACAAAAATTAGACTGAAAGCACTATCATTTTCCTCCTGCATACAGCCCTACTTTTACTTTATTTTCTTGTTTATGTGAATCAACACAAATCGGATGCTTTACCAGCGTTCGAAGCCAGCACTCCTCACAGTGAACGTGCCAGCACTGGATGGAGGTGAGAGGGGTTGTGTACGTGTCCTGCAGAGAGAGAACACAGGTGGTGATTCTTTACATGCAGTACAGAAAGCTGCCACTAGATGTCCATGTGAAACTACAGTAAGAGCATAAAAAAACGCTCCGTCAGATCAATGTTTATTCAACAGGAAAGGTCTGCCAGATGTGGTCAGTCATTCAAATGTTTCACATTTAATACATGATAAAATACTTATTGTTTTAGTATTTATTTCCATTTAAGCTCCAGTTAAAATCAAGTCCATCACTTTATAACTTTGTGGAGTTTTTCATCCTTTTACATAAAAGTAGGAGTTTGCAACTTTAGTATGTTCTGCAGAACATGATCAAAGTCTAAAGTTTAGGTGGAGGTATAGCGCTGTCAGTGTGCTCATAGTGGAATAACTATAACCTGGATTTTGTTGGATAAAAAAGGACTGTTACTAATAATTGTTTTCATTATAGATTAATTGCTTTTTTATTAATCAGTTTATCATTTGCTCTATAAAATATGAATACAGTTATGTAAAATATTCATCACAACCGGATCATGGAATAGCTTTTTTTTAGTCAACAGATAAATATAAGGATATAAAACAGAGAAAAGCAACAAATTCTAACATTTTAAAATCTTGAAAACAATGAGAAAAGCACTACAAAACCTGTTTTTTTTAATGTTATTTAATTTAATTTTCAATGCACCTGTCACACATTAAGATGTGCAGAAACCTTTATTTTTTATTCTACACATTTTAAAATCTGGAATCCACAAGTGTGGCATTTTTGTTCAATAAATTACTCAAATCATAAATAGGTTTTACTTACTTAATTTACTAATCATTACATCAGTAGAGTAAACTTGTTTAATAAAGTGAAAATCTGATATAATGACAGACCTAATGTCAACCAACAGATTTATGGGAATTTTAGAATAAATACGTTTTTTCACATACATTTGAAAAGACAGCTCATACAAGTCTGTATCAACAGATCAAAATATCATCATTACTACATTTACAATATATTCCACTGACAGAGCATGACCGATATTACTGACTTATTGCCCGAAACACAGGAAACCTCTGCAGGAAACATCACCAGTTTCTGCTTCACTGCGCTGTTATCTCTATTTCGTGCATCTGCTCTCTTGACTTAATTTGCCTTCGTACTCACCATGCAGATGAGGCATTTAAATCTGTCTCCTTTAGACAACTGTTTCTCCAAATCCCGTATCCGAGCTTTAAGTGCATCCAGAGTTGTCAGCGTGGAATCCTCTGAGAGCCTGCACACACACACACACACACACACAGACACACACACAGACACACACACACACGGATGGACGGTAACAGGAGTGAGATGGGAGGGTGCGTGAGTTAGGCAGACACTGGAGAGTCATTTATAAATCGAAGACAGATTAAATTATTCGCTGGCCAACATGGACACTGAGCATGAAATTTAGCAGCAATCACATTGCCTGCATTCGCTGTCTCATTTATCATAGGCAGAGGGTGTGTGTGTGTGTGTGTGTGTGTGTAAGGTGAGGGGGGTTGAGGTGTCAGGGTCCTCACAGAGATCGACGTACACATAGACATAGTATGTACAATTACAGGATATGTGAACACATAGTGTACAGTGAGGCAGACAGGCTACAATGCATTAAGCGTGATGAAATGTGTGTACACGTGTGTGTCGCCTGCTGTGACCTTGATTGATGATATCATCACATTGATATAGTTTTGTGTATCGGGGTGGTGGAAGCGGGGGCAGGTCGTCTGAACTGATACGGTGCAGAGAGCCGGGCCGCCAAAATACACTTTACAGTAGGATGGTATCACTTCCTCAGCTCTGATTGGCTGGTTTCATACCTGGGATTCCCTCCATCTCATCAGCATTACCTTCGGTCTTTTGATTGATTCTTTTTACTTAGTGTCTGTAGTCTGTACTAGTTCTGTAGCTCAAACTGTCTGATTTTACACAAATATAAAAACTTCTATGTCAAACTTACTACACAAAAACAAAACCTTAACAGTATGTGCTGAAAGATGCAGCAAACATCCACACTGACGAACAAAGGGAACTTTTTTTATTCAAATTAAGGTATTGTGTTGAAACTTCCTTAACTGGTGAAAGAAAATCCCTTTTTACTGTGTAGATTAATTCATGTTTTTATTTCTTTAAATTATGACTTAAAACTTAAAAACGCTTCACCCTTTTTGTAACACTTTCAATAAAACTGTAACTCACAACCTATGATTATAAGTGTGTCACAACTTACAGCCAAATCATTTCAAAAGACTGATGGCTCGATGCAAAAATCTGTTTTTGAAAACGTTTCATTCCGTTTTATCATGTTAAACTTTTTTTTACATGCGTGTGTGTATAAGTCTTATTGTAGCAAGCCATTATTGTTGCCTGTCATGTTTATCAGCCAATCAAAGTGCTCGATGCAAAGTGCTGCACAAAGAAGACAAAGACTTGTGGAAAGAAAAGGACTTTATTTTGATACACTTTGGTGTCTGTGTCTATACATTTCTCTCAAATTAACCAAAAGTTTGCATTATTTCATGTTGCCTCATTCACAGATTTTAACATGAAATTTACAAAAAACTGTAATTAATTATCAAATAATTGTTTTAACGCCATTCACCAGCCATGTCTATCCTTACAATGATATTTTTTTTAGTTTATCAGCAGTGAGGATATCTCTGGCACAGAGACATGTGAACATGAACATGTTTGCTGTGTATTGTGAGCTCTGAGTGACAAACTTACGTTTCTATCTCAGAGTTTTTGCAGGTTTTAGGGAGGCCAGCTAAGCTGCCGTCCACTTTCTCTCCACTGCTGGTAGAAGGACTCCCTGAGTGAACAAAAGGTAAAACAAATAAATAAGTGAACTAAGATCTTGTTCTTATAAAATCCTTCCTTTTTTCTTATGAAATCATTCATACAGAGTTGACTTCACTCACCATCATTTGACCATTTGGAAAATTCTAGGCTTACTCTGGAGTCAGGCAACGTACCGCTGCTGCTGAAAAAAAGACGTGAAAAAAAAGATTTAGCTCCCAAATCACACTTAATAGATTGTATGATAATATTTGAAAATCGAATTGAATATCCACTGTGATAGAGACCTTATCAGGTGGGACACTTACTTCACTGCTGTCTCCTTGGAGCTTTCTCCTGAGCAGGGGATCACATCTGTCTCTGAGTATCTGAGGACAAAGGTCAGGAAACACACAACACAAGTCTAACAGACATTAGGGCACAAGACGCATGGAGGGCTAAAAAAATTAAGTTCCTCAAATGGCCACTTGACGCTTGCTACAAAAGCGAGTCAATCCCCATACAACATGTCTAAATGCTGAACTTATATCCAGAATTCATGGGGACTCTGGTCTGCCTCAGCGGGTGCATATTTGTAGATTATTTACTCAACCTTTCTCCTGTGGTATTACTATTGAGACAACATTTTTGAATGGCTATTATTTTTTGTAAACTGCGTGGCAGACTTTTTTTTTTTCCATTTGTGTTCCACTTATTGTTCTGTTTTCCTTTCTGTATGTTCTTGCCATTATAAAAATGAAAACTGTTAATAATAAAAGCTCAACTTTATAGCAGAAATAAAGATGTTTATAGACTGGTACACAAAATGCTGCACAAAGAAGACAAAGACTTGATGTCTTTTTTCAGACGAGTGGAAAGAAAACATCTAAAACACACATTTAGATGTTTATCTAACTTTGTTTTTGTGTCTGTTTGTGTCTGTAGATTTCTCCAAAATTCACCAAAAGTTTGAATAAGATAATGTTGCCTCTTTCACCGATTTTAACATGACATTTCTGAAAAATTGTAACACAAAAAACAATTGTTTTAATGCCCTTCACCTGTAGTGTCTGTCCTTAAAATGAAAATGAAAAAGGGTTTTGGTCTCGATAGATGATGTGAGAACAGACACCGCACAGACGACGTCCATGTTTTATACAGTCTATATTAGACGCTTATTAAAAAAAAATGACTTTGGGGCGTCCCGGTGGCTCACACTGGTAGAGCGCTTACCATGAAGGCCGTGTGCTTGCTGCAGCGGACCCGGGTTCGAATCCGGCCTGAGGTCCCTTTGCTGCATGTCTTCCCCTCTGTCTCCCCCTTTCTATCTGTCACTATCTAATAAAGCAGTAAAATGGCAAAAAAAAAATCTTTAAAAAAAAAAAAAAAACTGACTTTGTTCTGAATTCTTCTCACTTGACTATAAACATTAATAACACGTCAAACTGATGCTGCGTTAAAGGATACTGAGCTCTGCCGTACTCCAGAGTATCGTCTCCGTCCACGTCCAGGTCTGCATCACTGTCTCGACACTCCTTAGAAGTCGTGCTCACCAGCACTGAACCTGAGGAGAGCAATAAAAAACAACTTGGATGATTTAAAAGGGACACATTTTGCTCTTTTTTAGGTTCGGACTTGCATTTTGGGTTTACATGCTTTAATGTTCTAAAACACACCTTAGTCTCATTTTTGTTGCAACATCTGTGGTATAAAGTTGCTTATAAAAGGACAGAGTAGAGACATGTTGTTTTTTCAAGGTAACAATAAGGTGAATTTCGGCATCACAAGATGTTGTGCTGCTTGTTTCTGTCAGTCAGAATGTAACAAGTCGGGTCAGAGCTTCCCTCTCGGTAAAAGAAACCGTTACTTTTAATCTAACCTTCAAGGCATCCTGCTCCGCTGTAATCTGGACTGAAAAGTTCAGTGGTTTTTCAACTGTCACTCAGTCACATTATTCACCCTCCACTGAACAAGATCACGCACACGGGTACCTCGATGACACGCACACGCACTCACAGATTTATGCTTACCTTTGAACCCTCCCACTATAGACGACATCTGCATCCTTCTCCTCTCGTTCCACTCTTCCTGCAATGGCACCAACTCCGCTGAACCCTCCTGAAACACACAGAAACATAAAGTACACGATTTTCACTGGGTGAATGTGTCCATATGCCTCCCGTAGCCTCAAGCTACATATCTGCTTCTGTATTTTCATACTTGTGAACCAACGCCGGCAGTGTTTTCACATGGATACACAGCGGGCTGACAGTGATCCTGATGCTACGTGAACAAAAGCAGTCAACAGTGTCAGGGGGTTTGGACCACCGACATTCTCTCAACCCTTTTATGTTTTATATATATATATATATATATATATATATATATATATATATATATATATAAACTCATCTCCGATTACAAAAAAAATGTCAAGGTAACAAAGATTTTCATCTGTCTTCTCAGTGAAAGAAATAAACACACACCTGTCCATCTTCTGGTTTCCTCCTCTTCAGCTTTCCGATCCTGACTGAGAATAGACAAAAGACAGAGAGAGATGAGATGACTGCTTTAAAAGCAGGATAAAGTTGGTCCTTTTATGATTTTTAAATCTCAAACGAGTCACAGAGAGAAAAGTACTTGGCTATAGGGGGAGGTTATTGTAATTTTTCTTTAGTTTCAAGGTACAGTAGTAAGACTTTTTTATAGAGACCAAGGGAGGCTCTTTTTTTCTTATCCCAAAAATTATGTATATTTTTTCCAGTCTTTTTTCCCATGTAGTATACAGTTTCAAATATCTTCCCTTAAAAAAAAACCCCAACAACTTTCACTTGTGCCTTGAGAGTTCTGTCACCGTTTCAGGGTTTTATTAATGTCTACATTGGAGGTGCGCATTCGAAGTTCCAATATGACGATTGAAATTGGGATACACTGGAAAACAAGTTGCACCAAATTACTGTCACACTGTGTTATATTATTTGACATGTTGCGAGGACGATGGTGCAGTTTTTTTCATATTCAAGAAGTGGGTTCAGAGATAATAGCCCTGGAGGCTGCCATGAGACGTAATGTTTAGTCTGCCTCACCACCCCAATCATTTTTCATGCAAAATAAACGGCCACTATGTGATCTTCTTTTCATAGTTTGAGCCTATTTTACTATTTATTCCAGCATTTTCACCTTTATTGGACAGATGACAGTGGGCCGACTAGAAATGAGGGCAGAAAGAGAGGGAAAGAGAGGGGAAATTGACGCGCAACAAAGTTCCAAAGGCTGAAATTTATCATGTTACATTGCTGTAATGTTGCATGCATACTTTTGCCTTTTTTACTTTTTATTGATTTTTCCACATTTTAACAATGTGCACCAGCGACTCCCAACCAGGGATAAAAGACTTGATTAGTCTCCCCAAATTAATAGAAATAGAAATTCATTAAAACAATATATATTTGAAATGACATGAAACTAATCCTAATGTGTAGCTAATCGATACATTGTTGAAACTGTGATAAAAGCAAAATTGCAAACCTGACCAGACCGACTTAAAAAAAGGAAAATAAGAGACCATAAGTCTGTCGTCTAAACACTGACAGGTGCAGGACCATTGTGTCCTGTAAGCAAAAAATATTGCAACAATATCCACTTTTCTATAATGAGTAGTGTCGAATAACATCCAGTTTAAATGAGCACATTTGGAACGTGATGGATGGTGATGATGTCGATGTACTTCAGCTCATCTGACAGCAACAACATTAAATTTAATATCTGAGCTCTTTTTAAAGAACATACAGTTTATATGTGCCTAAAGACTCTGTGGTTCATTTACAAGACTACGCAGATATTGACTTTATATATAAAACAACCGCAGTTTTTTCAGCAGTGGGTGCAAAATGTTCCTCCCATCCCCATCCTGTCATCCTGTCCCCTCTCCTCTCTGATATAAAAGTTAACATGGCAGAACACCAACTGCACCTCCTCTCCCACTGTGACCTGACTGACTGCAGATTGCATAAGGGGACATTAAGTTTTAGGGCCCTCTAATTCCCGCTGGATGACAGTGGCCCCCCCTCGAGGGGGGACACACAGAGAGCTGGTGGCCGTGACCCGAGTGCCGCCATCCCAGCGAACATAATGAGGGTTAAAGAGACGGTCATAGATGAAGAAGAGCTCATCAAACAGAGAGAGAGAGAGGCAAAGAGAGAGAGAGGTTGATTAATCAACAGAGGACCCCCTTCCTCCTCCTCCTCCCCCCTTCTTCTTTCTCCCCCCTGACATGTATTTAGAAGCTCATTATGCTGTCCTGTTATAAGGCCCAATAAAGGCTAACAGACCCCGACAGCGCTGGCAGTTTGAAGAGTCAGCTAAGAGCTGGAGAATCTCAGCGTTAATAATAACAGTAGTAAGATGTCTGTAGTGTCAGCCGCAGCTTTAAGGACCCTCTGTCAGTCTGCATGTCTGTATCAGTGCAGAGACTCTATTATTTCACTTTTTAAATGGTTTAAAGGTTGCAGAACAAGTTGGAAAGATGTCATTTTGGAGATACATGGTTTTCACTGAACAGCGGCAATTAGTAAATAATGCATAAGCCCTTAGTCATAGCAAAATGTTCAAATTGAGAGACTGGAAGCAATACCCAACAGCTGCTGATTCTGGCTAAACGTGATGATGTAAAAGTGCTTCTCGGTGTGTCTTACCAGCTTGTGTGCAGTCTAGGTGGGCTCCTGCGGTGTGGGGGCGTAATGGGGCAGATTTGACGTAGCACCTGCACCAGCAGAGGTCATCGACTGTTAACATATCAAGAGGTCAAAGTTGAAAGGTTAATAGCTCCTCTGCTCGTGTGGGCGCTAGGCCAGTGTGAGATGGTGTGGGAAAAAGGGTGATATCGGAACGAGTGGTGAGGGGTGTGGGGACGAGGGGGTTGGACGAGACAAATGACTGGACGCATCAGTGTGAACAAAAGAAAGAGGAATGTTTTTTTTTTTTTTTAAACTCTGACTTTTTTTTTTCTTTATTTAAAGCCATATAAAACAGCAGACCTGACAGAGTCTACTGTACTGAACTTTCTCTTAATGACAGCAAATAAACACAACAATGTGGATGCGTCAACGTACCATTTAGTCTGGTGTGTCTGTTGGCCCGCACACGGAGAAACGTCTGCAACAAACAGAGAGAACGACATCAGAAAGTTTCATATTTTAACAATATTTTCCATTCACAATTCTACTGTAATAAATGATTAACAACACAGCAGATGGCAGTAAGATCTTAACAGAATCAGAATACTAATTGATTCCTGGGGAAAAATTGCTTTTGTTACAGTTGCTGCTGTAAGAAACAGAAATAGAAATAAGTAAGTATGTCAATAAAATAAAGATTTAAAAAAGAAAGCTACACTAAATATATAAGGAGGGCGTACCTTAATAAATTACTAGTTAAAAAGATTCAAACAAATAGCTAAAGAAGAAAGGGAAAAGGGAAAAGTTAGAAAAATAAGAAAAAACTAAAAGGAGCAACGACAACAGGCTGCGCTGTGCACTTAATAACACACAGGATGTCTTCATTTCTTGTGCTCGTCATGGAAAACACGTGTTTTAGTCGCTTTTACTTTTAAGACAGCAAATTTAGATGCTTCAAAGTGTTTTAGAGCATATTTTGTATGCTTTCCTCCTCTAATCCGCATTTATACATTTTTACTTCTAAATCTTAGCCCCGATGGAACAATCTTGTCACTCTGTAAATCTGAAACTTCTGATGATAGGAAACTATTTTATGTCTGGGGCGCACTAGAGGATTTTCAAATCTTAAGTGATTTTAAAAACATGGGAGACCACAGACTTGATAACTGATTTAACCATTTTTTTAAATATTTTAATTGAAAGAATGCACACACTTCAGTTAAGATGCCTGGGAGTCCAGGTACTTGGTTCTGACAGGAACCTGCATGATCAAATGTGACTTCAGAAAAGGCCAACAAGGAGGCTTTTTTGCAATGGAAAAACCAACAAAATGGCTGAGAATACTGAATCCACACAGCTTCTACATTTTGCAGCTCGAGCTGGAGGTTAGTTAGAAATACAGTTTTTTCCCCACCTGACTTTGGGAGATAAAAGTTTTCTTTGTGATTTTGGCAGCCATGTGTCTGTTCTACACAACTACGCACCATCCAGTTGGTTCCACTTCCCTGCTCTCTTTTGCTTTTCCTTTTGACACAACAGCTTCAGCTTCTTTGTAACCTCACCTGGTAGCGGTCGGAGTGGGCCTCCTCAGACGTTCGAGGTGGTGAGGTGGGAGAACCTCCTTCACGCTTGATATGAAGAGAGAGCGAGAGCGACTGGACAGAAAAAAGGAGAAAGAACAGAGAGTGAGAGGAAGAATTATAGCCACCGTGTTCTCTTTAAACTCACGAAGGATATTAACTTTTTACCTTCGGCGTCCTTATGAGGTGGCTGTGCTGCACTGAAGTGGCACTGTAGAGGACAGACACAAATAAAGCAGAACGTGTCAAACTAGCTTGGAAACACACACACACACACAGACACACAAATCAACTTAACTATGTTCCTATAAAACATACAAACACAATATTGTCTTTTAAATGTCATCTCGTAAATACCCTGTGCTTTTATCTTGTCTGAATCTGTGTCTGAGTCTGTGTATAACCTCATTTTACTCTTTCTCACTTTACGTCTATCACACAGATACTGTAGACACACTCACACACACACACACACACACACACACACACAGTGTCCCCGTGGGCCAAGTTCAATTTGAAACCATTACTGTCCACGGAGCGGTCGTTAAGCAGATTTGGGGTGTAATGTCTTTATTGGAGGAATCATTCTTCTGGTCTAAGCAGCAGGTAATGTGTGTGTGTGTGTGTGTGTGTGTGTGTGTGCACCTCTGGTCCTCGTGTGTATGTTTTAGACTCTGTGCGTGTGTGTGTGTGTGTGTGTGTGTGTGTGTGTGTGTGTGTGTGTGTATGTGTGCAGGGCTCAAAGCAGCCATTAGCGGGACATTATCCACCCGCTGTGCGATTGGTCGCCTCGAGGCCGGAGGCTGTAATATGAAATATGTAGGGAACAATGAGGCAGCTTGTAAACACTGCACGCAGGTGACAGAGAAGACGGGAGATACCACCTCCGGAAACTGAGGGGGGAGGGGGGCCCTACAGCTACAAAGACTGTCAACGTTAATGATCACCTGAAAGCTGAACAGAAATAAGAAGTCTGGGATGCAAAACAGGAGGAAAATGACAAATGGAGAAATGGAGGAAGTGAAAAGTTGAGACGTGACAGTAGAAGGCGAATAATAATGAATGAATGGAGTGAAATCAGACGAGATACCTGATTTGTATCTGGGCAAGTTTAGTCAGCTCCTGCTCCATGTGTTCCTGCAGCTCTCCTGGTCGCAGAACCGCCTGGCAGACTGGACACATCGGGGCCTGAGCGTCATAGAGACCCTTCACTTTGCCTGCAGACAGAAAATACAGAACAGGAAATATAACAGCTTGTTACTGAGAGATAATGTTGTGAGTTTTCTTTTATAATATACTTCCATTCAGCACTCATTAGGCGTTGTTTGCTCAAGATGCAACTTCAAGGGCTGAAAATGAAGCCAATATGGAAGTGCCAAAAACTGCAGTTTCTTGAACAGCCAATTGAGGTTGGCTCTAAAAGCGACTCAATCCTCATAGACCCTCTTTTTAAAATACCCAACTTACAGCAGAAAGAAACATGTTTACAGCCTGGTACAAAAAACTGTTTTGGTTGCTAAGACTAATTTCCCCATTCATGACAAGTGTATGGGGGGAAATTTTACATAACTAATTTAAATAACTAACATAACTAACACTAATTTAAATGATATTAAGGTTTAAAGTTATGTATAAATAAGGGTGTGGCCACTCCACCCATGCTACACCTCTTTCACCGTTTTTGGATAAGCCAGGAGTCAGGCACTGCCATGATGGCGGCAGCTAGAGCCACCATATTACACTTCATTTCAGCTCTTCAAAAACCTACGTCTGATGTCACGGTTTTATACAGTTTATGTCTAAAGTTGTGGTCACCTAACAGTACATACCTGCATATATTTACAATAATAAAGGCCAAACAAAAGTATAATTAATAAAAGTCAATATACAACAAAAGCACCAAGCTGGACTCGAACTGGAGCGAACTGAACTAGACCACCATGACACTGCTCCTCATCAGTGTATTTGTAGTTGAGAACAGCCTTCACTGTGTGTGTTTGTGTGTGTTCAGTAGACCTATCTGTACTATTGACAGACGTTGACAGTGAGAGTAAAATAAGGTTACACACACACATAAACACACAGACGGACTGCTATGGCCCCCTGCTGTCAGTGTGTTGACATCATAGGCTGTCAATAGGAACATTACCCAGGAGGGCCACTCGGCCCATTGGGCCCCACTGATGGATTACCGCCATAAGCAGCCAGCTGGGAGCCTGAGGAGCTCTACTATATCAAGATTTTACCTAGTAGATGAGGTGATTTACTCCTGAAAGCCATCAATCACACACAGAGAGCTAGTAGGCAAGATGCACCTAATTTCCCATCTCTGCACAGTCACGAGAAAACAAATGACTGGGCTGGCAATCACAATTTAACACCTTTTAATACACAACATTACAAACAGATTAATAATTCTGACAGTTTCCCCTCAATGTGGAGGATTGAGCACTGAACTTCCTTTAGGACCTTATTATCCAAACACTGGACTAACACTTTTCCCCAGCCCCACTCCAAATGACCAGCGACATGACAAGCTCAGACGCCGATGTCTGTCGGCAAGTGCCGTCCCCTGACATCAGTTGAGCTATGAGCATCCATGATGAGGAACCAAATAGGACAAAATGGCCTCTAAATAAAACATGGGGTGGAAAATAGAAAGTGGAGTCAGGTGTCCTTGGGAGAGTGACAGCTCTCCTGGTTTCACCCCCTCTCTCTCTCCTTCTCTCTCGCCTTTTTTGCATCCCCTTGCGGAAGCCTAAATGACTTTTCCCGACACGCATCGAACGTTCCCGGGCTTTCTGCGCTCTGCCGCCCGGAACATGCAGGCATCAGTAAACAATGAAATCTCTGGGCTGAAATTGAATTTATAACCACATTACCTGCACAGATAACGTCTCTGAATGGCGCCGCGATAAGAGCAATGGGATTTGATTTTCAGGTGTTTTATTGGTCCACTTTTTGGATAAGCCCCCCTCCTCCGACTACCGGCGCTCCCCCACCCTTCACCTCTGCTCCACACAAACATCAGATTTAATGGTGTGAGATGTTTGGATGTATGGATGAGTGTGTGTGTGTGTGTGTGTGCTTTTTCTGAAGCCTGACTCTGTGCTGCGCTCTCATAAGTGACAGTTGTTGGTTCATGACCACCTTTTTACACGTCTCCATCCCCCCGCTGCCCTCCGCCCCCGCCCACATAAACCCTGTCAGTATCAGTCAGCCTCAGCCCCTCTTCAGCCTGGGGGGTCTCAGACACACAACTGGGGGCTGTAAAACCTGCCTGTGGGGCTTGTTAACTGTTCCCTCACTACGGCAACTGGCTCGGATGGATTGGCCCTCTCTCGCCGGGCTGAGCAGAGTTTGACTGGCTCATCTCCTAATGGATTCACTGTCTCTGTGTCTCTGATTGTTTTCCTTTTTCTGTCTTTGTGTCTCGCCAGTTCAGGACCTCCTTTCCTGGATGTCTAGTCTTTGTCCAGCTGCCATTTGCTCTCTTCACTAACTGTTCCCACTTGGGAGGATACTTTTTTGGCTTTATACAAGACTTTCTATCCGATGAAACAAATCAGAGAGGCAGGCTTTTTGGAGCCCGACCAATTTATCTGGAGATGTTGCCACTAGACTGCCTAGTTGGTATATATTGGTATCCACGTATATGTATATGTCCAATATGCATGGATATAAAACTTTTTTTTTCAGAACATGTAATGCAGAAAATGATGTCATTTAGAAATGGTGTTAACTATTTTTTTTAAATGTATTCTTTATTGAAATGATCAGCAATTGACTGATCTATTAAGCTATATATTTTATTTTTAGTATTTTTTATTGGTTTATGATAATGTTAAATATTCTTTAATAAAAGTTATTTGTTTTGTTTGTATTTCTATACTCAATCCAGCTAAAAAAATTAAATCATTTTTTCAGCCACTATATCTGTAAACAGTGAATTCTTCCCCTCTAAAAGTGGTATTGGTATTAGTCTCAAAAACAGTGTTGAACGTCATGGAAAATAAAATAATCTACACTGCACATTTTCCGGAAGGAATCACACAGAGCAGCATACATAATGAACATGCCTGAATACAATCTCTTATCTCCCTGTGGATTTGAAGAAAACACACCCCTGGGGCAAATAACCCATCAGAGCGCTGCGATATGTCTCTGCCCTGTCGCCGCTATCAAGAGCATCAAGAGATAGTAAAGTTCATGTTTTGAAACAAAACAAGATATCGCCGTCCTCTTTGTCCTCGATTGTATGATTGATGGTCAAATCCAGTTTCTGTTGTTCTGCATCAAGACGTGGACTGTGACTGTCCCACGCTCAGTGTGCTCGCCACCGCAACAGAGAGATCAGAATCCCGCTGACAAATCCTTAAAGCAGCGAGTCCCCCTGAGGGCCTGGGTAATGGCCGATGCCAGCGCCCATATGACGGCTGCCAGTTCTGCTGATGCAGACAGAGCGGAGATGCCTAACGTGACCTTTAGTGAATGCCACATCACATCAGGCCTGGATGTCACCCGCTGACTTTATGCTGGGGCATGAAAAGGCTGTTCTGCAGGGGAGACATGGTGACGAACGTCCCCCCGGTGACAAACCTGTGGACGTGGTATAATTCTGATTGACGTGAGGAGGATTGGACGGCTTTGAATGGCAGGGGACGTACGAGCAAGCATCCAGGGGAGGATGTGGAGGATGTGGAGGATGTGGAGCTTGTTTTGTGTTGGCCGGGTCTGTTTTTCTCTGTGTTCACGGCGATAAAGTGCTGAGACAAGTCACTCCAACTGGCATCATTATCCCAATCATCAAACAATTCTCTAAGCACATCAGAAATCCCTCTATAAAGTCATAACAAGCACAGACTCTATATAACCAGTAGGCATGGAGAGATTGGTGGGGGGAGTAAAGTTAACGCTTGGCGGCCAACACTGCAGTGGTGGGTTGAGTAGGCAGGTCCTTGGCACACTTTCAGAGGAGATGGAGGGCTATAAAAGCCATTGGCTCCTGCCACACCTGTACCCCACCCTATCCCGCGGCCTGCTTCCTATTTAAAAGCATCACATGCAGGATATTAGTCAGGGTTTTTTGCCGTCTGTGAGGTAGAACTAACCTCTGAAGCAGAGGGGGGAGAGGGGAAAGTATGCAGGCCGCCGTTTGTTTTTTATTGGGGAAATAATGGCCTATTGAGAGGTTGGGTATTTAATGAGCAACATAATAGGCCCTGTAGTAACACATCTGCTATGAGCAGAGTCATTTCCTCAGCTTTCAAAGGCTGCAGTTCCAGCCTTTGAAAGAGCAAGTTCAGTTGCCTTGGTACTTCTAGATATCTGCTTTTTATTAATTGCAGAATTGCTTCACCGGTAATACACAGAAAATACAAATGTGCTGCTGGGCTCCGTGTTCAATCCTAACCACATTGAGCGGCCGAGGAAGGCACAGTCCCCGCTCTCTCCTGGCTTGACCTCAAATCTCTCACTGTCCAATCTAATTCTAGCATCCTTCAAAAATATCCCTCCTACTCTGCAATCAATTGTGTTTAATGTATTAAAGACACTCACCACAACCACCGCAACCTTTGGCCCTTGCACAAATCAATGCCTCGTTAGACCACTAATGATCATTCATTGACTAATAAGATCTGTATCAACCTCTTGTAGAACATTGATTGGCCTTTGGCCTCTGTAGTGCTCTGTGCATTACGTGGACAACGGGAGACGGTCGCTGTAAGTCCGGGGGAGTTAGATGATGAAAAAGCTCCTGGTGGGAATGGACAGGAATCCGAAAGCCCAAATAGACTCATTCTGAAGCACCTCAGGCTAAAGCCCTTTTCTTCTGCCCTACAGATCAATGGACATAACCTCTCTGCCCACAGGTCAATCAGTGCACAAACCCCCAATTTCTCTACCTCTCTTCTCTCCGTCTTTCTCTCTCTCATCTTCTCCATTAGTCACTACAATTGTTCCATCAGGTGCAGGCGTGTCTCAGCATGCATGTGTCCAATCATCTGTTGATGGAGAGTAGACTGGGTAGCTGTGCGACTGTGTCCCTGTGACCATATTTCCCTTCTCAGGACCTGAGGGCAAAGATCGAACCCTGCCTCCGCTTCGCTCCAACCAATCAATCTGACCCTCATTGAGATGCATGGCTCAATGATCTTTGATAGTGACTTACAGATTGGAGAGAGGGAGTGGAAGTCAGTGGGGAAAGTTAGGACTGTCCTTGGGTGATATGAGGCTACTTACAAGCCACCTCAGGGGGGAAACATCTGCAGGTCTATTTGAAGAGTTTTGATCTGAACGATCTGAAAAACAGTCTTGTAATTCATGTTGTGGGCAAAGCTTATAAAAGTTAATTAAGTTATATTTTTCTCCCTCTTTTTGTCAGATTCTGCGTACATTTTCACAGGTTTGTTTTAAACCAGGTCTGGACCCCTTCTCTGTCCCCTCATCTATACGGTTATCTATCTGCCGTCAGCAGTTATAATCCTCCAGAAGCGAAGACTTCATCGAGCTGATAGTCTGGGCAGCAAATGCCAAATCCAGACTTTGACATCTGTTTGCTGACTGCTGTCTGTCACAGTCAGTGCAGTCACGTTGGATCAAGAAGCTGCTGACAGCGGACAGCGAAAGAGATGCTCACCGGTGGCCTGTCACTCACTCTGATGCTATCAACCTGCACTCGCTCGACAAACGGAAATATACAGAGATCCAACTCTGTCGCACTGGATCATACTGTTAGGACTTGAACCTCTCTTAATACACTTCAGGCAATCAAATGCCATAATCGGTTTAAGTTCATTTTTGCCAGGAAATAATTTTTTTTTTTCTGGTGCTCAGTTACATTGTACAGTTACACTCCATTTTATGGATTAAACAGTTTTGTATGGGTTTTTAAAATGTACCATACACAGAGTAAACGCTTTAAAACCAAAAAGTATTGATCAAGCTAAAAAACACAAGGTTAGCATATTGCATTTTGCAGATAATGGCGACATCATCACCCTGCTTGTTAGGATTTTTCAGCAGGCATGAAACCAACTGGCACAAAAAACTGCAAGTTTGTGGGGCCGCAATGAGTGCCTTCCCCTGGAAATTAGTAACTCATGAAGTCATGTGTAAGCCTGCTGTGAGGAATTTATGTTTTATGTATTAGTGTGATTGCTGCAATATATTTTCTTTTCTTTTTGGTAAATGCATGTGGGTCAAAGCATACTTGTTGATTAAAATATATAAATGATTCATGTCATCGTCTCAACCACCATGTGTGTGTGTGTGTGTGTGTGTGTGTGTGTGTGTGTGTGAGTGTGTGAGTGAGTGAATGAGTGAGTGAGAGAGTGAGTGAGAGACTGAGAAAGAGAGTGAGAGAGACATCACGAAGCTAATAGACAGATCACAATCCCTCATTAGTGGCTAATTAGATTGGCTCCAAAAATACAGATCACTATTACCCGGACCACTGATTAATACACATTAATACTCTCTCTCTCTCATTATTCTCCTCATCACTTCTCTCTCATTTTCTTTTCCCCTCTCGCTCTTTCTCTCAATTAGTGGTTAATAAGGAGAAAATGAGAAGATCGCTCTGTTGCTTGCATCGAGTACTCAACTTTTCAAAACAGTCTCGGACAAACAGTGTGTCACTGTGTGTTGAACTCACTGAAGAGTTTAATCATACCAGGACTCATCAGTGGTACTTACAACCTAAACAACAACTATACGGACTATCTAAAAGTGAGTTCCTACAGCAGAGCTCGACTCTTGTGTGCTGTTATACGCTGCTTCAGTTTTTTGTGTTTCCTCTGCTTCTCCATCAGTGACTTTCTATATTTCCCAAAGTGCCTTGAAAATAAAACCTCCAGAGATCACACCTGAGTTTTTTGCATCAAGTAGGCGGCTGTGGTGCCAACTCTGACACATTCAGCGCTGTAAGCAAACGCACCAGGCCTCTGTCGCACGCTCTTTAACTCCCAAAACAAACATCATGCCACAGTTCTGGCAATTTTAACACAACAAGACTCAATAAGAGAGAAGTGAGCGCTTAGAGCACGGCGAGGGAAAAACAGTGGATTTACTGCGTTCTTACTGCTGCTATCAGGTGCACGAGGCACATTGTGAAAATACAGATGAGGTTCCCAGATGGTGGCGAGAGGTTTAATGTACAGTTATTCACATAGTTACAGCATGTAACAAAAAACGATCTGGACAGAAGTTCTGTCACGATGACGCCAGAAAAATAAAGGAATAAAAAGAGGGAAAGACTTAAAAGAAAGAAAGAGGTAAATGGGAGCAAATTTTACTGCAACACCAGAGCCACCTTCAGTAAACTATTGAATCAGGTTTGCTCCAAAAGAAAATGAAAGTTTGGTCCCACTTTATTGCTTTTCTCTCATAATCACTCTTCAGAAAGCTCTTACACAATCGATCTCGATCTTGACTGGTTGAAGCACTGTTTTTTTCACGTCATTTAATTTATGTAGTTTTCTTTTGATTTGTTTTGCCATCTTTTCATGATTTCATGAAACTTAAGCATAACACTGCACCAACTGTAACATAATCAAACACAATTAAAAAATACACAAGACAAAAAAAGAGATAAACGAATGAGATAGAAGACAGGAAAAGAAAGATACAGAGCAGATAAGACAAGCCTCAAGCTGCACACTAAGTCAAACACAAAATGGGAAACTGTTACAGTTTTGATTCTGATTGTCTGAAAGTGAAAGAAAATCAGTATTTTACTGTTCTGCATGAACACACATACTAATAGAAACCCAAAATACTAGTATGAAAATTAAACAGAGCATAACAGATATTCTTAGGCATGTTTTGAACTACATTTCCCTTTTCAGTGAGTAATTCTGGCCAGCTGACACACACTGTCCTGCACTTCTAACGAAAACACCACCACCTGCTTTCCCCTCACACACCTGTCCCACATACACTTTGTGCAGTGCAGGCGAGCAGCGGAAGCCTTAGACATTAGAGTATTACACTAATACACTTCAAACAAAATCTACGCTTGTTGTGTTCACCCTGCAGATAATGCCAAGTCTGTGACGGGGGAAAAAAAAAAAGCCCCGCATTGGGTCTGGATCACAGTGGAAGCAGCCCGGGCTTCAGTCAGAACCTTTCTGAAACAACCCCACAGTGTCCCTCCCTCCCTCCCCCGCCTCATCAGCAGGTATCATCGCAGATAAGCCATCTGCAGCCCTCCTCCCACCTCTCCTCCAGATAACATCTGATACTGTCAGAAACAGTGTTGACTGCTGCTGGTACGACAGGACCACAAGCACCTGGCGCTCTGTGATACACCTTTGTTTGGGTTAGTCACACTTCCTAAAGGATGTTATTGTGTCTGCCTGGATGAGCAAACAATTATGGCAGATGACGATGGTTTTATCTTCAAATAGTGGAAAGACATGGATGATTGAGCAGCTTATCTTCAGTAACCCACTCACAAAGGAAAAGAGGAATCAGGGGCATTTAAAGCACTGAGCTTTGAGGATTACCTCACATTAACAGGTGAAGAAACTTGGGAGGAAAACTAGTTTCAAAAGATCTAGAAAGCACTCGCGTAAATGCAAAATATTGTTATTATTTTTAGCATATGTTTTAATTTTTCTTGAGAAGTCTCAGTTTACAGCATGCTCTTTGTCATGTGACAAACAAGATGCAACATAAAATCATGGACATCCAATGCAACCACAACCTGAACCCAGAACTAATTCATGCCATCAGCAGAAAGTTTAACATAATGAACGTCACAAAACTTTTTTTTAATTTTTTTTTTTACAATTGCTAAAAAGTGTTAACCTATACATAGGATACTATTATAAAACTATTAACCAACTAACACACGTGAAATTAGCCAACTCGTTAATTTTCTGCTTGAAATCACATTTTGTTCATTAACTACCAAACATTCCAAAATGCAAAATACAAAAAAGAATCTCTCTTCATACTCTCTACATTAGAAAGTTTGCATTACATTACATGTTTCAGTTTTGCCTGCATGCAATATAGACAAAATGAAATCCAAGTGGCATTTTTGACAACATATTATATAAAAGAGTCATCTTTACTTTATATAACGGGCAGCAGAGAAATAGCAAGTGACAATATTACTGCAGCACTTACTCTCCACACTTTCTCCCTCGTCCTGGTCCAGCTACTTCATTACCCGACCCTCTTTCTAGCTCTCATCCAACTAGTCCTCTCCTTTCAATTGTTCTGTATCTGCACGAAACAAAAAGAGTCTAAAAAGTCCCTTTTCACTGTATCTGTCCACGTAATTATAAACCAACTTCAACACCTGTGTCTGCTGTGCCTCCCATTACGATTGAAATCAGCTGTGGCTGCTCTGTTTCACAGAACTTACAGTAAATCAATTGTTTCTCAGCTGTTCTTTTAAAAATGCTTATCTGCTGTTTCAATGCAACTTTTGCGCTGTTGCAGAAGTAGAGGCTTTATCCTATATTTATGGTTTTGAACATAAGGTTTTTATTCATGGCATGCTGTGTGCAAGCATTTGTAATAAGACAAGAGAGATCAACCATTTTGATACTGGTAAACTTGTATGTAAAGAAAATGTTTTAAACATATTCTCTAAAAACGACATGAATTCTGTTGATAGTGTAGTCCACAACAAGTGTTCCTTAATTGTGTTCAGAGTATTAAAAATGTGACTACAGTTTGTACAAAAGATTTAATGCAATTGTTAAAAAAAACAACTGTAATTCTGCATAAAATGTTTTGCCTAAATGCTGAAATCTTTCACGTGGTTTCAGCATTTTACAATAATGAAAGGTGAGCGGTAAATAATGGTTTTATACTTGTTTTCTTTTAAGGATAAAGGGCACAGGATCCCTGCATGCTGAGTGCGGTATCCCAGCAGCACCGACTGACTCGACCCGACCCTGAAGCCTTGTTTAGAGAAAGATATATTGAGCTTTAATACAACACTCTCAAGTGGACGGACGACCCTTCACATTCAACCAGAAATCACTGTGCTGATAGTTTTACTGTGTGTGAGTGTGTGAGGTGAAACTAAGAGTGTGAATATACACACACTGTGATGGTTTGTGTGTGAGAAAGAGGGTGGAAATGTGTGTATGTGCTCATGTATATATCATTTACACACAGCGGCGGTGTAGCCCCGGTGAGCGCAGCGCAGTGTGAGCCCCCCGTCGATACGCCCCTCCGATCTCCCCTGTCAGCAAACACAGGAGAACAAAGAGGCCTGTGGCAGCGCCAGCGGGTATAGATCTTCTCCCCTGTGTTCTCGCTCAGCGGGGTCACACAGGAGCCGCTCACAGTTCAATCTCCTCTACTTGACTGATCAGGAGCTTTGAGCCGCTGCTAATGAGACTGGACCCTCTCCAGTCTGCAGGACCCCGAACCAGCCCACCCAGAGGAAAAGAGTCCAGGAGATCCAAGCAGCTGTTTCAACTGTTAGTACAGATAAAACTAAACCAAAAGCAATATATTTTTATACACAGTGTTGATTAAAGCCCCCAAAGTACTCACTAGAGAGACACTGATTCACTGTGTGTGATATGGATTTTGTGCTAAAATATGTCTCAGAGGACAAAAAGCTGTTAAATACCCAAAAGCATTTATCTTCAATATTAAAAAATGTATACCACTATAAAGAGCAACTATGCATCCCCATGATGAATCTGAAACACCAAAGTGATGCAATACAAACAAACGTTTGAGGAAAAACATTTAAAAGCAGAGATTAATATCCTTTTCCAAGGGGGATTTAAGCTGATAATGTTTTTGCAGATATTTGTTCAAATATAAATTTCAATGAAAATGATATGTTTTAAAATACGTTTTTTGACAACAGTACTTTATAGACTTTATAGGGCACTAAAATCTATAAATGTATAATGTATAAATGTTAAAACTCACATTATGATCAAAAAACTGAAAAAAATACATATCCATAAACATTTTTATGTTTATTTAGATACTAATTTAAGAATTAATAGTGCAGCCTTTTTGTATTATCAAAGCAGATTTTAAGCAATTGTATCAACAATTATCCCAGTGTAATTTTATTTTTAAATGCAACACGTGTTAAATAGAAATGAATAAATTAAAAAATAAATTAATAAAAAAACATTTCCATATTCAAATTTTCGAGAATAAAGATGCCTCAACCTGTTTGACACCTGTTTCCAATGAAAAAAGATTCAAATTCTCTAGAAGTTCTAAAAAAAACAAACAAAACAAAAAAGTAAAACTGCACATGAAACTCCTACTGGACGCATTTTCAGCTAACTCTGATCTGAGTCATTATGGTGGATTTGTACAGTTTTAAAGCTTTTGTATGACTTTTCTTCTGTGAAAGCTACAGTAGCAAGTTGACCTGCTATAAGGGTGTCATTTGCATTGAAACAATCCACAGCATGAATCCCAATATCATCCAGTGATTGATTTGTAATTGCACTAATAGGGTCACGACCGAGACAATAGGATGTGTAAAGCAGAGTCCCTGCTCTTACTCAGCCCCACAGACTCGCAGCGGGCCTGCTGAGCGCTGCCTGTGTGGTCTGTGGGGACAATTAGCACAATCTCCATACTAATGGCAGTCTGTAATGGACACTGCTGAGCCTGCCAGCCACTGTGTGTGTGTGTGTGTGTGTGTTTGCATATGCATGTGTGAGTGAGGGAATGTTTGCATACGCGCATATCCTTCAGTGTGAGTGCCTTCCTGTGTGTAGTTGAGCGTCTGCCTGCCCTCTGGTGTGTGTGTGTGACTGAGTTCCTGTGTTTATGTATTTATGTGTGTGCCTCACCCGAGTGTGCATGTGTGTGTGTGTGTGTGTGTGTGTAAGTAGCCCATAGCCTGTATTTTACTGTGGTAAACCACCCCCCAGCCCCTTTGCTTGCGGCTCTAACCCTGATCCGCGGCCACTCATTAGCACCATAATAAAGAGTTGAGACGACACGTAAAAGGTTATATACTGCTGGACTGCTGTTTTCCTATCAATTATCAGGCCTGTGATTTATGGCCCAGACTCAATGCTATTCTCCGAGGAGAATTGGGGGAGTGTTTACACCCCTACACAGCGGGGTGAGGAGGGGTCAATCCTGGCAAACTTTGACCTTTCAGGCCGAGGTGCACCGGCACTGATGGGAGTTTGCGAACAGCTAAGAAGCACTGGAAGTGAATAAATCGATCAGTGGATCTTTAAGGGTGCATGTGGAAGTAATCTGTACTGCTTCCTGTGTTGTAGCCCTTTATAAGGCTCACTGAAATACTTGCAAAACCCAAATTTCAACCCTAGAGTGTTACTGGAGGATATCACAAACTTTTCCGTTTACTTTTGGAACTTTCTTCAATTCATTTCATTTTTACATTGGACGAGTGGTTAATAAAGTTATTATAATTATATTATAATCATATTGATTGGTGAGATGTCACTGTCTGTGACAGTCTGATCTTTGCTGCTTGGCTGGGAGAAATCCATGTGGTTCTACGACCTCACAAAGGCATGGGGACCCCATTTTTGAACTCCGCTGAAGTTACCAAACAAGGTCCTTCACCTGGTAAAGGGTTAAAGGAATAGTTTGGATTTTTTGAGGCTGTGTTGCATGAGGTATCCACAGTCAGTGTATTGCTACAGTAGATGGCAGTCAGCACACCCCCAGTTTAGAGACGGCAGAGCTACCGGCACGGAAGCTGAGTTATTTACAACTGTGGACGGGGGCAGCAGCAAAATATATTTTAGACACCTAACAAAAGGCCCACCTCCAGTTTCCACAGACAGTTTCTCTCTCTCTCTGCTCCTTCTGTCTCCCTGCAAAAGTTCTTCTTCTGTATACTCTGGTTCATAAAAGTAACTTTTTGTCTGCATACTTTGTTTGTTGTCATAATGTCTTTTTATTTTCTTGTATTTGTTATCCCTTCCACTATCCCTTCTAAATTCTAAATTTACTACTGCAAAATACACTATTACGTATCTGTTATATAGGGAGTAGAGAATGAGTCAATAAGGGCGTCTATACATTTTCATTCTTTCACCCAGACATTTTGCAGCTCCCGAGAGATGTCTTCCTTTTATTCAAATCCCAAAACATTACAAAAACAATGCACATCTGATAATCTACATGGCTGCCAACCCTGCTCATGAAGCCACTGAATGATGTCGGGGCGTCATGCATTTGGGAAGTGAAGCTATCACGCCTGGCATGTCTTTGACGTATTGGCTTTTGTCAAGCTCCTCCACAGCTGGGAGACTTGCAACAAGCACCAGTAAGTGACATGCTGTAATGAGGTCTGTGTGTGACACAAGGCAAACAACACACACATATTGTAAATCACATTTACTGTATGTATATATATATATATATATATATGTGAGTGTGTGTGTGTGTGTGTGTGTGTGTGTGTGTGTGTGTGTGTGTGAGTTCCTGGCTGCCATCCAGCCGTGCAGGATTGGTGTGGTCCTGCTGTCTGTCTCAGCAGCATGTGTTTAACCCCAGCGTTTGGCCTCCCTGCCCTCTCTATCTGCCTGACTGATTTGTTAGGCTCCGGGGACAGGACGGAGGATGTGAGTTTTTGCGCGTGTGTGTGTGTATGTGTGTGCGCCACTTCTTATGAACATTCACTCTAAAGAAATACCCCCCCAAACCTTCCCTACACACACACATACACACAAACCAGGTCTTTGATGTGAGATCAGAGGCAGCTGTGATGCAAGTCGATCAGGTGCGTAGAGAGAAGAAGTAGAAAGAGGGAAAACGGAGAGACGGGAAGAAGGAAAGATGTTAAAACAGGGCTGTTGTTTTAACGACCCCTGGGCCCTGCACTCATTATGACCCTCTCTCTCTCTCTCTCTCTCTATCTGTCTGTCTTCCTCTCTCTCAGCCTCTCTCTCTTTTCTTTACACAGAAGGAGCGCTGTTCGTGTGGGCCGATCACAGTAGGCGCTAGAGGCAGATACAGCGACTACAAGATGTGTTATGACTCATGTTTCAGCAGAACATTCTGTTGACCGTCTAACAGGTGCTGATGGTCACCACAAAAACACCCCCACGCACACACACATACACACACAGAGTTCCCCATGCTACTGTAAAGACCTACTGCCAGACTTATAGAAATACTGTCTGTCTCCGACAAGCCGTGTGGTCCACAGTCTGACACTCTGAAACGTTTGAAGGAGGCCGAGACACACACAGAGATACACAAACCGCATCCACAATCATGTACAAAACCACAAAGACAACACGTAAATCTAAATACATGAGGAAAAACTCTCCAGTTCTTATAAGATGAAGGGAAAAGGAGGTAAAAAGCCAAGAAGAGTTTCCCCTCCTGCCAGGATGAAAGCCTCTTTTACTTGGGAGAACATTAGGAGAACAAACTACCATCACAACAGGAGGGGGAATAGCCAACCGCGGCGTGCTCTCACATCAAACACAGCCACCATTAATATTGTAATGCCTCCTCCCTGACTGTTTGAAATCAAGAACAAGACTACCAGTGTGGTCAGTGAGAGAGCTGGTTGCACATGTCACAGCTTAGCTTTAAAAATGGAATAAACAACACAGTGGCTACCAGGAAAAGTTACAAATTTGTAGTTTTGTATCTTGACTTTCACAGTTTTTTCTTTATGTAAACACTCTTTCTGATAAAATTTCCCAGTTGTGTTGTTCATTTACGCTCATATTTCTACTGTTATTAGTTCTGTTTTTCTTACTGAAGTTAGTTTGTGACGGATCACATCAGCACAAAATCACATAAAAAGGAACACAGAAAACTAGAATGGCACTCGGAAAGTGTAGACCTCTATCGAGACCAATGGTGCATTCAAATGCTCTTCAGATGGTCCCATTTCAAGAGTTGGGAAGTTGTTTTCTCTCTTGATGTGTTCATGAGCTTTAAGTTGCAATGTGGAAACAGCATGGACGCTACAAAGAAGATGTGACACATTTCTAGCCTTTATCATCACAAAAACATATTATGTTGAAAATAAAGTATTTGTGAAGGAGTATAATTTTGAGCATATCCCTAACCTTGAAAATGGTTAAAATTAGGAATTTTCCAAACTTTCAAGACCTCTTGATCACAGCATTAAAACAACACATTGATAGCAGATTCCAATATTTGCATGACAATGAAGAGTGAAGGAAAAGGATCAGATGAGCCATGAAATAAAAAATATAATTTTTTCGATTATTGCGCCATCACATAAATGCTGCATAAATGTCCTATCTCGCAATGTTATCCACCCCGTGATTTGGATCCAGTAAAAAAATTAATGGGCTCTTCTTTGGCAGAGTCTCCAGCCTCCCACCAAGTTTCATTAAAATTGTGCCCATAGTTTTTCCATAATCCTGCTGACAGATAGACAGAGAGAACCGAAAACACAGTCTACTTGGTGGAGGTAACTAAACATAAGCATATGGTGAGTGTGACTGTTGATGCATGGAGTGCACATGCAAGTCCGCGCCTGATAAGGAGCATTCACCCTGGGAATAATAGCGGGCAGCAGATACTATATGTGTATGCATGAGCATCGAGTGGTTGCTATTGATCTCCTGTGGCCTGCCAGTGGGATGTAAACACTGTGTCTTTCAACAGGAAGCTCCACTCAATACAAGCAGCCGTCAACGACTGCTACTCAGAAAACACAGTGCACAGACGGCCTGCGTGTTATCAAATCAGCACACACAGATAGAGTATACGGCCTAGTGTGTGTGTATGTGTGTGTGTGTGTGAGAGAGAGGAGAGATGTCAATATACCGTAACTTATATGCACAAATAAGTGTATGAAAATTATGCACAAACATGCACTGCTGGTGGCATAATTTTGATTGTATGACTGATTTAATAAAGGAATGACCACAAACTACTCGTATACTAAAGAAACATCCATCTAAATGTATGCACACAGCATACACCCTCCATCAAACACACACACACAAACACATGTAAGCTGTGTCTGGAACAAGCTCAAATCCATAAAACTTCACAGAGATAATCCATGTGCCAAATCTAAGATGAATCTATGTAATATTGATTCTGTTCGGGCGCCGCACTAGTCCGCTAACAACCCATGAATAACCGACCGTGGAGGACACTTACACTCCGAGCGCATCTGGTGGAGAATCCTCAATGTGTGTTACGCTTACATGTTTCCCCTCTATTAACTTCCTGCAGGATTTCTCTTCTCTCAGGTGATAACTTGGCGAGTCTCTCAACACCTTCTCATCCCAGTGAGAGAAGTCCTCAACGGCCCGTGTCTGATTCCAAGGCCTGATGCACAGGCAGAAGATTTTGTCCATGTTATATATCTTTAGTTTGACTCAATACTAGTCTATTTGAGCTTTCAACTCACCAAAATGGGAACACACAGACTCCCAAATAAATAATAAAACTTACATAAATTGTGCATGTACCATGTATGTACATGTATCTTGACTAAAATCACATCTGTTGCAGACAGCTTAAAAATGTTTTTTCATCTGAGCCCTTTTGTCCCGAGCACTTTTAAGATTAACGCCAAACATTTGTGAAAAGGAGCACTGTCACCATTTGCGATGTACGTGTAAGGAATACTCACAAACTGCTTTTGTAAAACTGGCTGCAAGTTAACCTGGTCATTTGTTTCAAAAATGAAATAAAAAGAGAGGTGAGAAAGCTGTACTAGAAGGGTGAATATCCTGATAAAGTCAGCTATACCACCAGTCAGACAACAGCTGACTGCCTTTTTTTGCTTGGTGGTCTTCATAGATCTCTTCGCCTATTTTGCAGGTAAAGGTTTTCACTTTTCTGACAGCCACAACCAGGAGTTCGGCAAGTAACAAGTATCACAATACGGGCTCTCAAACATCTGGCTCCAGTTATCACAGCTCTCACTCAGCTTTGCCACCACAGTAAGATACAGACGCACACATGCGCACGCACACGCACATGCACACACACACGCACACACACGCACACACACGCACACGCACACACACACACACACACACACACACACACAGCACTCCGTCAGCGTCTGGCCACGGTGTGTTTTGCCACTCCACTCCTCCAGTTTCCCAACTCGTGTTTCTGGTAAAGGGCCATTTTAGTTCCAGCTCAGGCCTGCGGCGGAAAGCATCTCCCTGAGGAAAATAAGCATGACTCGCTCCAGTGAAGACATCTGCCCTTTGAAAGCGAGTGTGGCTGTTTGAACAGCTGTCAGAGCACACCGTGCGTCTCAGACCTTCCCTGATAAAACAGAGGCAAGTCTGGGAGGCAGAATCGACAGAGGACGGACACTGTGTGGACAGAAGGCGGCATTCGCTGGCAACAATGGGAAGAGGTGCTCTACCTGTGTGTCGTGTAGACTGACAAGCAGCTGCAAGAAGAACTAGAGCATTTGGTCACCTGTGCTCAGAGATCATGTGCCATGAGGAAAGTTTTGATTTGTTCAGAGGACAGTCGAAATAAGTGTCATCATTTCACTCCAGAGTCAAAAATATGTCAACAAAGTATATTTAGTTGAGCACTGGCAGCCGCAGTGACCAAGACCAGTTTTGAGGTCAGTGCCTGGGGTTGGGCTAGACCTAAAACCTTTTTATAACACAACACATGTAAGGCCAAAATGCATGTACAAGGCTTGATTCAAAAGGTAACAAATTCTAGTGTCTGAAAATTAGCACTTGATTAAGGGGCATGCAGGTGGATTTTAAGAAATTAAAAGCAGTGTCAGGCATATTCCAGAAACCCAACTTGGAGACTGAAGCACTTGAAGGAAGCTCATATAAACACAGAGAGAACCTATAAATTAACACACAAGGTCATTTTAATAATTAAAAAAAAACTTAAAAAGTATAAAAGTAGGTTTTTATGGTTTAGTTTGTACTTAAGTGAGTATTTGCATCGCCCTCGCTGCAGCACTCTCACTCTCACAAGCCAAGAAGATTTCAAGCTTAACAGTTAAGACTTTTGGTCCTGAAGTGACTGTCTGTTACCCAGTCAAGAGGAACAAGTGTATGTCAGACTTAGAAAAGTGCTGGGAGCTCAATTGCATTAAAGCTCTTAGTTTGCCTGAGCTCCAATCTAATTGGATAAAGCTGGAAAAGCAGCTTCCAATGTGCACGAATCCATTTTTCCCCCCATTTTTTTGGAGGAGAGATGCTCCCCATGTTCTATTCCTCCCCGTCTTTTGTCCTTGTCAACATTCCCCAAATGAGATTCCCAAAATCAGGAGGTGAGGGGAGCACGCATGCACGAGTGCACAGAGCAAACATTGTCAGACAGACACACCTCTCACACCAGCATGCTGGCTGGCATCTCTTTCCTTTCCCGTCCTTATTAAAATTCCATATTGAGATTCCTTCCTGCCACTCCGCCTCCCTGGCCCTGTCACTCAGCCACCAACCAGCGACAAAATCAGCAAGTTTCAACAAAGACACACACATATGCATAGAGACACACACGGCACACAATCCAAACTTTTCTTAAGACAACTCGTCCCTGCTCCCGCCCTTTATGTGTGGGATGAAAGTTTCCTTTAGGTGATATGTATGAGAGCGTGTATCAGCGTCTCCCCCTCCTGCCTTCCCTCCGCTCCTCTCCTTCTCTGCCCCCCCTTCTCATTGTCATTATTTTCGATGGTGTCCCCCTCTGATCTGCCGAGCCTTTGGGTGCTCTCTCTCCTCTCTCTGTCTTTCTCTGGTCCCTTTCATCTGTCAGGCGCTCCCCTTGGCGACCGCCACTGAGGGGGTTTGATTTCCCATCATGCCTAGCATTGCCTCCCTGACTCCGGCTCCCTCTCTCCCCACCCCCTCTCCCTCTGAGGCGAGTGTTGTGCCCCCGCGTCGTTGGGCAATTATCCCCGGGAGTAATGAGGAGCGGCTCTCCCTCCGCGGCGCACTGACTGACACCTCTCCCACTCATTTGTCAACAAATCAGACGGCTGGTGTGGGCGGCCATATTGAGCTGAGGGTTGTCGTTGGGAAGCTCAGGCTGAGGCGCATCGCCGCGTCTCTCTCTCCCTCTCTCTTTTTCTCTATCCTCCTCCATCCCTTCCTCTCTATCTCTGCCACCTCGTTATCTCTGACAGGGTGTCATTCGTTCCAACTCTCACTCCTCCTGTGTCAACCCTCCACACGCTCCGATGTATTTGTGTTCCTCAGCCGCCAAGAAAAGTCTGACTTCCAATAGGCCTAATGGTCATATGTGGCTAATGATCACTAAGCTGAATAAGTGACACTATTCAATTTATTTGTGTCAAAGTCAGTCACAGCCAGTCGCTGTAAACACTTTGTTCAACTACACGATGAAGACTAGAGTGCAAAAGGCAAAATATTTTCACATACGTCTTTAGTCACAAAGGCACCTTTCAATTTGTCACCATTAGTCGATGCAGCTGTGGAGGATATGTAAATCTTATCTGCCGTGTCATGCCAGGGTGAGCGAGGTCTTTGATGTGCCAATTAAACTCTGTACATTTCACCGCACACTTTAAAGATGTGTGATGAGTGACTGTGTGTGAGCTTCATATGTGAGCAGAGCAGAGAGACGTGCATGTTTACTTACCAAGACATGCATCAGATGTGTGTGTCTGTGAGTCAAGTGTGTACTCACTGTGTTCTTTGCGCTCCTCCGGGCTCGATGAAGCCTCTCCATCAGACAGCAGGCCGGACATGGAGAACAGCTTCCTCCCAGAGTCCTCCCCGGCTTTCAGGGAGCCGCCAGGGGAGCCGAAGTCAAACTCCTTCCCCTCCACGTCCGGGAAGCAGCTTTTCAGCCTCTTGGCGGGGGTGAACGCCGACTGGTAAACCCCTGACTCCCTCTCCTCCTGCGGGGAGGAGAAAGGTCGGAAGGCGCCCACCCCGCTGTGGTTGAGCATGCTCAGGGTGGAGCAGTCCAGGTTTGGTGGGGTGAACTGGGGGTGCAGGTGGAGCAGGGAGGCTGGGAAGTCCCGGGAGGGAAAGGTGCCTGACATGGGGCCCTGGCGCTGATACATGGAGGTGAAGGTGTAAGAGGCCGAGGGGAAGGGGAGGTGCAGGTCCTTCTCCATGGAGGCAGGGACACCGAAGGGCCTGGGTGCCTGGCAGGGGACGGAGGCGTCTCGGCCGGCCTCGGCAGTGGAGGCGAGGACCATCAAGGCGGGGGAGGCCAGTGGAGCTGGCAGGTAGGAGGGGCTGTCCATCTTGAAGGGGCGGTGGAGGTCCATTCACCTCCCTGTAAGTGGTCCTGAGGAGAGGGAGAGACACAGAGTTAGAGGTGGAGTGTGAAGACTGAGCCACAACGCATGAAAAATAAATGGTTTCTTTTTTATTTCAAATGTGGCAAACAAAAAGCATTATTTTTTTTACTCCATAACTAGTTAAATCATTAATCTTTCTTATGAATAAATACGTTGAATTCAGGCTGACTTTTTATTTTTTTCATTTTGTTCAGTTTAGAGATTTTTTTTTTTTTTTTACAATCCTGAACGCCAAAAAACACACCCAGTTGCAACTCAAGAGGCATTTTTACAATCACAGTTTTGGACTAATTTCAATAGAAAGGGTTGGAGGAGGCCTACTGTGCCTGTAAATAATTACGACGGAATAAACTGACAATAAAACACACACGTAGCCGAGCCTGCAAAAGATACATCTGATAGTAAGCAGTTAGATTTCGGAAAAAATCTTTCAAACACGTAAAAGAAATAATAACAACAATCCCGCTTTTTTCCCTCCCATTGAATTAATCATCTCAGTAAACCAATAATTGTACATCATGTTAATTGTGTCCAATAAAATTAAAACGGAGGTGGGTCCTATTTAAGTAGAAGTTTCTCCACATTTTTGTTCCTAAATGTGAAACGCCAGTCAGCAGAAAACATCAACGGATTAATCGGGTTTAATTAATTGCAGCATGTTAAAAACAATAAGAAACGGGCTGAACAATCATATTTTATTATCTTTAAAAAAGCACACGGTTTCCTGTTTTTCAAAAATGTAATAAACAGTAAAATATTTTTTGGGGAAAAGGCCGTGTTTGGGCCCACGGATTCATCTTTGTGCAGGTGAATCCGTGTTTTTACATCAGTATTTTTCCAGTTTAGGAACCAAAACATTTGTTAAATTAACCAGGATAAGAATTTAACTTTGTGCAAAACAATGAAAAGCACTTTACCTTTACCCAATTAAAAAACACAGCCTATATACTGCAATTAAGTGACACTTCAGACACTTTTCACTCAATTTAAAGCGCAAAAGTGCAGATTTAACCCGAAAGTCTTAACATCGTTTCAAACCCGGGAACAGTTTTGCAGCGCGAGCGCACAAGTTCCCTCACTTCAGAAAAAAAACTACCACAATGCTCCTCACCTCAACACATGGCAATCACAGAACCAATTAAAGCAATTAAAACAAATGAAGCTCTAATCACTTGTGTTATCACGAAGCATCAGCTGCCACTTACCGAGTACTCGAAGCGAGATTTATTCCCAAGCAACTCTCTCTCTCTCTCTCTCTCTCTCTCTCTCTCCTCACTCTTCTTCTCTTTCAACTTCTAATTTCAAGGACGCGGCACTTTCTCCCGGTCGCGCAGTAAAGAGAGAGACGAAGAAGAAAGAAAAAAGCGTGCAGCTGCAGGCAGCGTCGGTTTCTCCAGTCCTCCTCCAGATGTTCCGAGTGTTAAACAGTGAGTTACCACTGAGATGTGTGGAGTTGAGAGAGGTGCAAGTCGCTGCGTTCCTGGGCATCAGTGAGTGGACTGGCTCTCTGCGGGTCGGTCTGACTCTGTTGGTTTCTCCTTCATGCGCTCCGTGTGACAATCCCCCCACCCCCACCCCTCTCTCCCTCTTTCCCTGCCCTCTTTCGCTGTAGCCTCTTCCCCCTCTTCTCCCCTGCTCTCTTCCCCCTGAGACGCGCAGCCTGCGATGGACACATTCAATTTCTTGCCCTGGCTAGATGTGTTAGAGTGGAATTGAGTCAAAAGAAAAATACAGTTTTTAGTTTTGCTAAAGGAGAGAACAAGATAACTTTGAGCCATAGAGCTGCCAGAGCATATAACTTTAAATAAAGAGTAAAAAAAAAAGGGGGTTCTTAATAAAAAATCCTTTATCATCTTATTATGACAACTTTTACACCTGTTAATATGTCTAGATTTGAAGCACCAAAATACTCTATGAAGACTTTTTACCATAAAAAGCTTAAAATCAATGCATTTCAAGTTAACCCACTGTAGTCATCACTTTCACTGTGTGTGTGTTGGTGTCACTGCTTTGTTACTGTGAATGGCAGGTGATGGAGTTATCCGCTCCTCTCTGAGCATCTACACTCTCCAGCAGTGTGATTGACACTTGGGAACATTCCCTTTTGATGAGACACAATGCAAACCAATGGTATTATTTGTCACAGATAATCTGCTTTCAACTCCAACACATTACACACAGCGTAATATCTGCATTATTCATATCTGATTTCCAGCACATTGTCAGAAAGCACAGCTCAGAGCGCCACAAATCAGCCCAAATCACTCTTAATTTGTTTTTATCGGTATTGGTATTGCTTAAAGACTTTTTGAAATAATGTAATTGAAATAATTCCTTATTCCCCCGAGCCAATCCAGAGGCTTTACACTGCTAATCTAATGTGACACGCAATTTCCGTCTCTCAGACGATTGCTTCCCCTCAGGTCCCTGTCTTTAATGAACAGCCATTTGGCTGTGAGCCCGTGCATGTGTGTGTGTGTGTGTGTGTGTGTGTGTGTGTGTGTGTGTAATCAGAGAGCAAGAAAGAGTCCTGCGATAGGAAATGAGTGAATTGGGAATATCACAGCCAAGAAGAAGACACAAGAAGGAGGCTTGTGGGGAGAATCTGAGAGGTTCACCAACACACTGGATAATTGCAACGAGTCCTCCAAACCATACATGTCGTTTGTTCTTATACCCTCTAACACGGCCGGAGCATTTCTTAAGTAAGCGCCCCTACTGGTGGCAGGAGATCAACACCTGCTTATACCCAAACATAGCGGTCACCATTTAAAAACATGTCCTTAACTTTGTGAAAAGGTTGGTGTTTAGTAAGGTTCAGGAAACAAAACTCCTTGGTTAATGGTGTGTTCCATTTAAACTGGAAATTCGGAATTCCCTAGTTCAAAGTTAGGAATTGTAACACAGACATCGCTGGAAGTTTTATTCCCTTCTCGGAAAGTCGGATGAACCCAACCAACCCCAAGCCCAACCTTGTGGCTCCTCCATGCAACATCAATGAAAGCCATAGTAAAATACAGTTTATTATCATTTCTGTCTCATTTGTGTCACATCAAATCAGTTGTACACACAGTACTGACTGACTGGTTTTGCCCCCGGGTAACACGGGTTTGACATCAGTCTCAGCTCTGACATCTAACTTCTGAGGTAAATGGAACGGTGTATACATTTAGGGGGAAACCGTGCATTGTTAGGCCGAGGAAAGAACAGTTTAAAGTAAAATAAATTGTCGTAACAACTGGAAGTGAGGTATTTATGTAGGTAACGTAAAAAGTGGTGTATAAGGCAACAAAGCTAAGATGGAAGTTTAGTTCATTACCTTAAACTTATCCGACATTGGGCGAGAGGTGATGGGTGGAGTTAAAAAATCAACTTTGACTTTAGGTTCCACACGGGATCTGAACACTGGATGAAGAACGTTTCTCAGGAGAAAGTCCTGTGTTTGTTTGACCATAAGAAAACCATGACATTCTTTGTGCTGTACCTTTACTTCCACCATGGCTTTTCACTCCGTAACGTCATATCCACTGCCTGGCAGCACATGTGAGGCGTTTAATGCTGCTGTACGAATGACACACCGGGAGGACCGTCTCATTAATTGGGATATAATAATAAATATTTACTCTGTAGCCTACAGAACCTACTGACGAGATGATTCATCCGCCCCTAACATCCATAAAGTAAACTCAGAGATTAAGCTTTCGTGCGAGCCTCTTCCTCTCACACCTAAAGACAGCCGGTTGGTGAGGAGGTGGAGGGCCAGACAGCAGATGCAGACCTTTAAATGGACACATAAACCAGAGTCCAGACTGACTCTGTAACAGTGCTGCCCTCGGACCAATATGTGAGCGTGTAACACATGTCTTCCCTGTGACAAGGCAAGGTCATTACTCCGCTCAGGGAGCACCCTCTCCCCTCACACATTGTTTTGGGCTGAGACAACCACATGCCACCACCACACACACACACACACACACACACACACACACACACACACACACACTGACAACCAGGCAAACTCACAGTCCAGGGTCAGATAACACTGAACCCACACGGGTGCTGAAGCTGCTCAGGGTAAGGATAACCTTTGTTTCATTACAAATTCATAATCAAAGGTAATTTAGGAAACTGATATTCTACTCCTTCCCCAGGAAATGCTAAAAATATGCAGCTGATCAGTAAACACACTCACTCCAAGTGGCTCATTGACATTCTGATTATTATTTCTACCCTGTTCCTCCAATTTGCCTCTTGTGCTAGTGGCTGTGGGCGGTGTATAGTGGATGACGGGTGTGTGTCCTGCAGGCCCAGTGAAGTGTTAATGATGTCCCCGCTGCCTCAGCCAGGTTATGGCACAGGGGCCGTTAGCCGCCCTGGGTAAACTGCATGGCTCCCAGAATAAATTGCCACCCGGAGCCACGCAGGCTGGTCAGCCAGCCAATTACAGGCCTGCCCGCTCAGCTGAGGATGATGGGAAACGATGTTAATTGTATGTCTTCATTTTCTGGCAGGAGGTGAGTCACTTGGCTTGTCTTCTTGACTGCCATATACACACACATGCACACACACAGCGTAACATCTTAATATATGCTGTTTATGCCTTGATTCTGTCTCTTTTTGTGTTCTGTTTTATCACATTCATCCGTCCTATTTCACAGATTTAAATTCAATCAAGCAATTGTAATATAATTTAAATTTTACAGCTTAGTTTATATGGTGTAATTCCCAACCAGTAAGAGTTCAGGCAAATTAAATCAATGTGATGAGAGTTCACCACTTCTTTTATTATGATGCCAGGGGTCATCAGTGGAGTCTTTTAACTTTCACCATGTGTAATTGGAGCAGTGAAGTAAATAGTCATGTCTCTATTTTTTTAAACTCTCCTCCTTTCATTCCCAGTTCTTGTTTTTAGGGTGTGGAGTAAACTAAGTTACTGGTGTAATCATTTCCACAGACCAATTAGTGATAATTACCTTTTGCTGTGAGAGTCACAATCAAACAATTATAGCAGATTGCCTTCAAAACTCATAGGATTTGCCCTAATCAAAAGCAGAAGAGCAGGAAAATCAAAGGAGAGAGAAAAAAAGAAATAATTTGTTTTATAAAGTGATCGTGCCTGCTGGAAAAGCTGAAGAGAGATGTGCTAGACGGGAAACAAGTGTTCAGGACAACAGAGTGCCCCAGCAGGAGCCTGGCAGTGGCAGCAGCAGTGGTGGAGATGAAGAGTGCTCAGTTCTCTGGAGTCAGTTGGGTAGTAGTTGTGCGGCGGAGTTGTACACTCTCCTCAGTATATCAACATAGAGACTGTCTGGTAGCAGTGCTATGGAGAGAGAGGTTAGCTACTATATTAACATAGGGAGAGACAGCGCCAGAGCAGAGCAGTCTGCCAAAGACTGAGCAGTGGAAGTGAGACAGAGAGAGGCCATCGACCAGACAGCTACAAGATGGAGTGGAAGAGAACGTGTGAGAGATGAGCTGTCGAACATGTGACAATGTGTGTGTGCGTATGAGGGAAAGTGGAAGGCTGTGTGTGTGTTTGCGAGTGTGTGTGACAGCTCCCCAAAGCAGCCAGTGAGCGTGAATGTGAGGAGGAATACAGAGAGGTGCATTATGGTCTCAATCATTGATCGCTTCCTCCCAAGGGGGCTGGTGACTGCCCCTCACCACGCGAAGACACACACGCACACACACTAGTATCCTGTATGTTTACGCATTCACAGCACACCCGTGTCGGCAGGCCGATACTGTTCGCATGTACTCAACTTTGTCTCAATACGGCTGAAATTAAATCCCCTGAACTGAAAACAGTTTCATCAAGAGAAGTGGAGATAAGTGGTGGTGGAAGAAGCAAAATATTCTATAAGCATAGAAAATAAGCAATACATGCAGTGTGAGGTCACCAGAGTTAGCTAGCAGCTAATTTATTTCTGTTTGTCAGCAAATACACTCCATATTTCATAAGACACAAGCTTCTTCAGAGAACATACTGTCAAAATTATATTGTAACTTAAAGGGTATATCATTCTTACTGTCCAAACATCCCATGAAAAGACCAGTGCCATCAGTACGATAGTTTGTGAGATTCCAGGGGACTGAAACATGAAAAAAGAAGGGTCAAACATTTTGGACATGTAAATGAGGATAACATTTGCATAGAGCCATACTGGCTTGGACTTGTGCTCTTTATACTACACCCCCACAAAACCCCAAGCAACCCTGAAAATCCAAATATGACATGAGAACAATTATTCTGGAAAATAATAGGTTCTGTGCAGCGGATCACGACTTTGCAGACTTTGGCTCTAAAAGACGCCACCAGTGCAAGATAGCAGCATCCTTATCCGGGATATTTTGGCTTCATTTTTGTACAATGGAAAAGGGAGTGGAGATCCATCCATGCATCTGTCGTTTGTCTATATAAACACACTCTATGAACTACACAGACAAAACTTGTCAGAGGGACAAATGTATCACCTGCTTTATGCTGTAAGACAAATATTTTTAGGACAGAAACTTGAGTGAAAAGCTGTCTTATGTAGCCACGAGGCAAAGACTAAAGTGCGGTGACAGCCTGTGTCCTCAACCCACCACCGCCACTTCAATCTACACACATAAACACACATAAACATAACACTGCCCACCACCAAACATCACACCCTTTCCCCTGCCCTCCCTCTCCGCCTCACCCATCCAGCCAGCCGGGGCCCCCGCCCTCTCTCCTCTCTCACCGCCACGAGGCTGACACTAATGTGACACTCTGGAAAATAATTACCAACAAACGCACTGCTGACTGCAAACAGCTCGCTCCCCTCAGTGGACTGTCACTAGTCATTAGTCTGAACCCTGGGAGAGGACAGGACCACCGAGAGGGGGGGGAGGAGGGTTTGTGGATGATGAGGAGGGCCATACCATGTGTAGAAGGAGGAAATCAAGAGGAGGAAGGGAGATCTGACAGGTGAGATAGAAATAATCTGCTTTCCAGTTGTAAAACATGTAAAACAATGTTGTGAGCTTACATGTCTGGTGGAGTTGCAGCCCAGTCTTCATCATTGGCCCCCTCTGGTGGTTTACATTATATTAGCTGTGGGACGGCAGCAATACCTGGCCCACTTTGTCCAGGAGAGACTGTGTTAGCACAGACTGTGTTAGCACTCTCAGTATATTGGTTTCTAGTGTGGACAGTTTCCATCTTGGTTCGAGGGATTTAAAGGGGAGGGGACACTAGAGAGAGACCTGAAGAGAAAGTGAAATCCAACGTTTGGGCAGCAGCAAAATCTTTGGTCCAGGTAAGCAAAGAAGTAAAATGAAGAAAGGGCGCTCAGCCACTGTTCAAGGTGGCAGCAATTCCAACACAATTATCCAAATGCCACAGGGTACATCAATTCTTTGAACACCGACCCCCCTCCTGAAGACCGTTATTTGAGTTGCCTTGGGGGGCAGCCGTGCCAGAGAGAGATTAAAATTCTTTAGAGCTCCCACAATGGCCAATATTAAAATGTCTCAATACATCTGCCTGGCTATTTTGATTGGTAACTTAACCCCTGACTCCTGAACGAAAAAGGCCCGTTCTCTGAGCTATTGTCAGCAGGCTGGAGTCTAATTCTTGTATGATTCAGGCTAATGAGCTGGTAATAGGTCCTGTGTGTGTGTGTGTGTGTGTGTGTGTGTGTGTGTGTGTGTGTGTGAGGAGGATATTACAGTGTGGCGGAGAGAGAAAGAGGAGGAGGAGGGCACGGGTGGACGACTCTCATTGTTCAATAATCAGAGAGTACAAGGTTTAATCTGTGAGCAAGAAACTGTTTCCTCTCCTTAAAATACAGCAGGGTTTTCATTGATAGTTTCAACATAAACAGACTTGATTGAAATAGCGCTTCCTCATTCTGAAGTCGACACCGAGAGCGAGAGACAGGGAGTTAGAGAGAAAGTGAAAGTGTGTCTGTCTGTGTGTCATCCAGCCAATGGCTTTATCCAGCCTTATCCTGAACCATGAAACCATACTGCATGACACCCTTCTATGCTCTGCACAGATATGGCTATTCACTGTTAGCACAGAGATTTGACAAGCCAGACTGCTCTCACTCAACAGCCTGGGTCAAATGGATGACTGTCACAATCTTTTTATCTTTCTCTCCCTCGCTCTTTTCCCTCTCTATTCCACTCTGTGCGCCCTGCTTTTGCTCCCCACTTGCCGCCAATCTCCCAACTTTGCCTGTTCAAATTGACAAATTCAACCAGCTACAAAGGAATAAATGAAAGAGAGAGAAGAGGCCTCTGAAGGGGATAATCTTTGTAGAGGGAAAGATCTGGTTGACTGGGAGACAGGCAGGTGAACACATTCATCTCTTATTCAAAAGGTAAACATTCACATGTAAATGTTTCTCACCATAAAAAACGTGTTGAGGTTGAAACATGGGAAATTATAAAAATAATTTTTTTTTAAATAAAATTAAAAAAAACTAGTTTTTTAAAGATCTTGTTATTTGAAAATTTCATAGAAAGGTGGTCAGAAGAACACATTACGTATTTGAGTCAGAATTTTTGTTAAAGGCTTATCATCAAAATATAAAAGTGTCAGTGGTGGAAGAATTATTTAGATTTTTCTGCTTAAAAGGTACCCTGTGGCATATTGGACCTCTTGTTTAACAGCAACCGGAATAGAGAAAAGTGAAGCCAACGTGGAAGTGCTATAAAATTTCATTTTTTCTAATAGCCAGCAGGAGGCAACTCCAGGGGTTGCAAAAAAAGTTTGATTGTATAGAGGTCTAAGAAAAAATGACCTTACTTCTCACATTTCAATCTTGCAAAACCTTTGGAATTAATTTTTTTTAGCTTTTATCAATCATTTCTTTTTTTTTTTTTTCAGTTTCACAATATGACATTATATTCATCCAATATATTTTTTCCACAGAATCATTTAAATCTCCACCTTGCAAACCTTGAACTATTTCTTCCCTTGTCTCCACTGTGGTGTGTGTATGTCTATCTACCTTTCATGCAGCCTGCGGTTTTGTGTGTGTCAAAATCCTAATCACCACACACACACACACATACACACACATGCGGTCTATCGGTGTTCAGTCAGGTAAAGGTCTCTCAGTCGTGCTCTGTGAGTGGCCTCTGCTCAAACAGATCAATAGACACTGGCACGTCCCTCCACCAACCAAGAGAAAACAATTAAAAGCCATCGATCCTGTGCCAGGCTCCTCCATGAATATGCATGTGTCCTTGACCTTCCCTTGGAGAGGAGAAGAGAAAGAAAGAGACAGATAGACTGACAGACAGGTGTAGTAGGGCTCTCTTTCCCCCTCAGTTGTAATGTGAAAATGCTTGTGTAGCCCTGTATTGCTCTTTTCTCTGTAAATCGGCTTGCATCAAATCTCAAACATGCCTCAGAAGCTTACATGAGGCAAATCGTCGCATTAAAGCCTGCGAAACCAGTTGCTCTTTTATAAGCTCGTTTTAGGCGCAGACTGCTCTTTTCTGGGCCGTGTCGGGAACAGAGATCAAATGGTCCCACAACCAACTGTCCCCTCCAGCGCTCCCGCTGCCTGCCTCTTTTCTAATTACAGATGTGTGACATGCACATGGGGACGTCTCCATGTTAGCACATCACTGTGCCTGTCCTGACACATCCCGTGGTCACAACAGCAGGGGCTGCAGGGGACAGGCCTGCCCTGTCCCCCGTCACTGGGGATTAGCATTAGCATGCTAACAGGAACCCCAGGGGGAGCGCTGTGCTAAGGGTCACACTGACAACTGTCAACAGCCTGCTTTAATTAGCTGAGCCTGGTCATCAAGGAGCTATGCTAAGGATGGCTCTACATTTGAAGTCCTGTTTACTAAAGAACACATTCTGCACAGTTAAAAAGTATCAGAATGTCTTTGGATTGATGATAACTGAAAGGATTCAAGCATGACAAGTATATAAAAATATGAGTGTTACCCCTGTATCTCCTCTAATCCATCATTCATCATCGATCCACATCCCCCCGACCCTTTTGCTTTAATATTGTACATCAGGAATGTGTGAGTGCTGACATGTCACAATGGCTGCCTCCTAACCTGACAGTATCAAGATGGCGTTGTCATAGGCTCAGAGACGAGGTGAGAAGAAGAGTGTGTGAGAGGTAGAGTGTATCGTCAGTCAGACAGTGCATTATCCAGCTGTTCTGTGGCTGTCTACCTTTTTCTGTGGCGGGGTAATGGGAGTGTCACACACTAGCAGACAGTTGGAGTCTCACTATTCAGCTGAGAGGCCACATCCATATACACTGCCTGCTAACTGACTGCCAACGCTGCCGAGGCTGTCCTGTCGGCCCCACAATGACTGTCAGTGGCAACCTGGGGGCTGGATGGCGTGACTGTCAGCGACTGGTCACAAAGCATTTACCTGCTGACAGAATTGCAATTAGTCCAGGGAATGTTGTTACTGGAGAAAGAAAAAGAGAGACAGAGGGGAGCCGGAGAGGGGAGGGGGGCAGAAAGGACAGGTATAGGAGGCGAGGGAGGGGAAGGGGCAGATAGATGGAGAGTGAGAGGTGGGTAGATAAAGAGGAGAGAAGGTGTGTTTGGGGGTGGTGGGGAAGAGATGTGGAGACAGCAGCAATGGAGAGTGAGAGGTGAGTAGATAGAGGAAGGTAAAAGAGGATTGTGAGGAGTGGACAGGTTTGATCTCAGAAGCACTCCATGGTGTATGCGTAAGTGTGTGCTTGTGTGCAGAAGATTGGCTCGTGGCATCACATCAGGGGAGTGTGTCTGTCTAGACACCCTCAGGTCAACATACATTTACTTAGTGACAAAATCCTAATGAATTTCACCAGTCACATCACCCTAGGAAGAAAGAAAAATAAAATCATTTATTTTCAAAATCCTCCTTTTGCTCAAAATCTATATTTGATCTGCTCTGTATTTTCAAAAGACAGAATAAAATTTAAACAAATAAATACAAACACATGGTTTAATTCAAGATGGTTCCAACAAACAGCCCATCCAACCTACAATAAAAACATAATATATTTTAAAGTGTGTGTTCATGACATTAGGAATATTATTATCATTATCATTGCACTATACCTTGATTGTTTGTTTTTACTCTTCCTGTAAGTCGCTTTGGATAAAAGTGTCTGCTAAATGACTAAATGTAAATGTATTATAGCAGTAAACAACCATTTACTGTGTAAAGATATAGTGAAGTACTGCCTTCAAGTCACGGTCCTTCCACAGTCCTTCCACATGTTTATTATTATAGAAAGAAAGAAAGAAAGAAAGAAAGAAAGAGAAGTATGTGGCATCTTTCAGCACCACGGACAGCTCTTTATATCTCGTCACTCTGTCGCTTGAATTTCAACACACCCTAATTTTCCCGGCAAAAAGATTTGCACTGAATGAACCAACAGTGGCCAGTCCTCTAGAGTCACACAGCTACATAACACACTGCGACCTCGCACAAAGCCAGCGCTGCTCCGCTTTTTCTCAAACTCTGGAACTCATCACCATCCACTAATGACCTCTCTCCCTTTCTCTGCAAGCTAGTAACGCTCTCCTCTCGCCTTTCACTCCCCATCTCTCTCCATCCCACACACTCTTTGTGTGTGTGCTCTCTGCCTGATAAGAGAGTGGCAGGGGCTCCTCCCTGGCCCCTAAGGGAGAGACGGAGCGTGACCGAAACTGTAGTCCCAAACCAAACACAAGTGGAAATTGGTCTATGGGCCAGGATCAATAGTGAATTAGCCAGTACGCTGGTTCTATGGAGGGCTGCTCAGCTCTGATCTGATGATCCATAGTAAAAGGCCGTGAGTGGAGACTTGAGACGAGCACAGAGGCGAAGAGAACTTGAGGGTTATAACAGTGGCATCCACTATCCAGTGGTAACCTACTCAAATTGAAGCCTCAGGAATTTGTAGGTAGAACACGACTGTCCTCTCTTAAGAGCAAGGACAGAAACACTCATCCTGGTAAATCCCCAATAATAAATATGGATTGACACTAAAAGTGAAAAATACCTCTAAATGGTCACAGGAAGTATCACTATTGTTCATTGGAAGCAAAGGATAAAGTCATTATGGAGCCACAAAGTCCATGCAGGAAGAAGGATTATATGTCGTGGAACTCTAACACAAGAGACCGATGTTCATGTCCACGCATAGAAGCTGGGTTCTCATGATATCACGAGATCATACAAGAATCGGAGAATCACAACATCACTCGTTAATCCATCTGGTCAGGCTTCAACTAATACGTTTGTGTTTGCACCACCAGCGGTTTGGGCCTTTTTCAGGTTGCAAAATAGATTTTGCAGCTGCCCGAATCCACAGCAGTACATTGCTTAGCTTCTGTGCTGGTACTGCTGCTTTTTCCTTAAACTGGAGGGATGCCAACCGCCTTCTACTGTAGGTAACACACATATTTGGACAAATACCTCATACACCCCCACTTCAACAAATCCAAACTATCCCGTTAAGTCATGTGTCAAATCAGTGCAATAAATGTTGACATTAAAACAGTAAAATCTGATTAAATCTTTAAGGTGCAGCACTTTTTCTTCAAGAAGCCCTCTGAGGCCACAGTCATGTCCAGGGAAGTGTTGTGTCGCCTGGTACTGACATGCTCTTTGTGGTGCAGGTGTGAGAGCTCCACTAAACTAACCCTACTGTTCATCACTGCCTGCCCTGATCCCAAAGGCGTGTGTGTGTGTGTGTATGTGTGTGTGTGTGTCTCTGTCTGGTGATTAATGAGCGGCAAGGCCTGATGGATTGTCCTGATCACAGAAGGGACACCATGTTGAGGGGACACACACACACTAAGTGGGGATATAGGCCGCTGTCCAACACACACACATACACACACACACACACACACACACACACACACACACACATGCAAATTAACGGATACACACACACACACACGCGCACACACAGGCATATGTTCACAGACATGTAAACACATATACGGTATATGCATCCACACACATTGTCAACCAGGCGACACAGTTAACCTCTATCAGTCCATTACAACAGGAAGAGTCCTCTCAAGCACATCTTTCCATCTGCTGCCTCATGCACCTGCGCACACACTAACACACGCACCCACATTCACACTACTCAACCTCCAGCACCTGGTCCAGTTGACAGAGTGGAGAAGTTTCCAGAGGTGAATATGTGACCTGAGTGTGCAGACACCATCATCATCTCATCTCTCTCTTGAAGCTTGTGATGAGATATCTGTGAGGTATCTCTGCAGCTGCAGGTGAGACACAGACAAAATAACACACACACACACACACACACACACACACACAAAATCAAGGTGGTTTCTACCCTCGGGCTGCAGCAGGGAACACATGTAACAATGTTTCCCATGTTGTTTCCTTGTCATGGGTGATTCTCTGCCTGGCCAAGTGGGTTATTGTGATCTGAATCCACTTTGCGATGCTTACCGTTTGACTGAGTTCTTAAGGTGATTTACATCAATAGAGTAGGGCTTTCTGGGGTTCAATGAATTGCATTTGGAATATCCCATTTTGTAACACAAACACATGCAAAGGTAGGGCTGCGTACACACACATGCACATTCTCCCCCAAGCAGTCTGATAAGGTTGTCTTATCAGAAAAGAAAGGAGGGAGGAAGAGAGGGGGGTAGCTGTGTGATAATGGCTTTCACCAAATCCCTCCTCTGTCACAGATTAAAATGCCTGCTTGGAGAGCATTAGCAATCTTTCTTTTCATCTGTCTCCTCTTTTTTCCCCCCTCTGTCGGCGAGTGCCATCGGATTTCTGGGCCAATCTATTGTCACAGGCCTGCCACACATACAAGGAGAAGTCAACCTCAATCTGATAGGCCATTGTCTTATTCTCCCCATCGCTGATTCCTGCTCATGGTATTGATCGCAAAGCTGTCCCCCTCACATCTCATCACATTGCTCCATGTGAGGGAGCGTGTTTGTGTGTGTGTGTGTGTGTGTGTGTGTGTGTGTTTGTGTCAGTCAGTCTGATGGAAGATGTGGTCAGTGTCCCATTGGAAGAATCTTCCCATTGGGAGAAAGTGCCTAAATTAGAACTCTTTTCTGTAATTACACAGATCTATAGGCGGCCGGATTGTGCGCTGGAACTATGTAGAACCCAGTGGACTTCCACCTAATCCGGTCACTCCAGGTATCAAGAGATCACATAAGTGGGGAGAAGAAGCCACTCGAATCTGTGACACTGCTCAGCCACCTTCCTGCTAACACCCCCTCCTTCCTCAACATTCGCCTCCTCCTTCTCCTCACTCTTGTGCCTCCTCCACCATGCCTCACAGGCCCGTCTGTCACCCCTCTATAATTATGAGGAGTGAGAGTAATGTGTTGCAGTATGAATAGGATTGTCGGCCTGATTGTGATGTATAGGCTTTCATTACCATGTCCAGGCCTGTGCCCTTCGCCATGTAGGAAATCCTATTTAGGCCCTAATTTGGGAGCCTCCCCGACCGTCCCGCCTGATAGCAATCACACACAGTAATTGTGTGCTGGGGCAACTGACAAGAGTGGAGGCTCAGACACGGAGAGAGGGAAAGAAAGAAGGATAGGAGGAGAAGGAGGAGGGAGGTCCTGACAATGATATATCTGCATAGTTTGGTACATTATTCAAGTCATCCTCTGCAGAATATGTATGTTTTTGTGTTATTTTAAGGTGGTTTGTTAGCATCGGAATAATTTAGAGGCACTTACAGAAAGACTGGAGACATTCACATATAGGATTTGATGTGATTTTATAATGGACAATTGCAGGGCTTCCCCCTTTCCCCTCTTTCATTCTACTTCAACAATGCTACATAGCTAATTGGGAGGAGAGATCATGCTAACTCAATAATTATGATTTATGAGACAATCTCTAGTGGATATCGCGCATTCCCCCTGATTTGATGACAACATGTAACTAGCCCTCTAGCAATCAATATTTGTACATTTTCCATGTCTAAGTTGTTAACTTTTTTAATATTTCATTGGTTCCTTTTTAGAGGGGAAGGATTCCCCGCTCCAACATTTATGCAGATCTGACTCCACTTATAGGCTTGTAGATAATGAATGTCTAATTGACTCATTTAAATACTGTTTGCCTGCAGGAGGGCCTTTGCATTAAATGTTTGATTGCCCTCATATTAACTGTCATTAATCCCCTCTGCTCTTAATAAGGACTTTATGAGGCTTTCTTAAAACTTCTCGCCCACCTCACTATTCTCTTTGCATAATTAAGTAGAATATTCAAAAATATGGAAATGAAGCAGGTCTCAGGATTTGAGTGATGGTCTTTGTGCCACAGAACTCTAATTATAGGCAAACCTTTGCATTTTCTGTTCTGCATTGGGTCACGGTTCATTAGCTCAGGTCAATTTGGGTCGATACAGTTAACTCTTCTGTTTAATGTCCGACTCGAGACAGTTTTTCCGCACAGCATTTGATCAAAGTGATAGAAGTTCTTATACCTGTTGTGTTTGCAGACACAGGAGGTATGGGCACACTCAGGCACTGCGGCATCCTTTAAAGGAAGATGTACGGCCCAGAGCAAACTTTTGACAGCCGTTAAAAACTGTCACAGCACCAGAGTGGGTGAGAGACACAAACTTGTCTGTGTTTATAGCTTAACTGATCCTCTTATTCCTGCTACTCCTCCAGTCTCTCTGCTCTGCCCTAATCTCTCCGGGGGTCTTACTGGCCCAGGATGACAAATGGGAAGGAGAGGCCAGCCAAGCGTGGGCTCTGTGGAGAGGCTCAGGCCGGGGGTCTCACTAAGCCCCCTCAACTCCGCCCTGGATCATCTCTGACATGGCCTGCACTAACCCCGAGGATGGAGAGGCCACACACATCACACATAAACCCAGGTAAGAACACAGGACACGCAACCACAAACATATGGTTCCACACATGTAAGCATTCAGGCTGCACAATATGGACCAGTGTAATGCAAAATATGTGTCCAAATACAATTCTATATAAGAATTACCGTGCTGCAGAGATGTCCTGGCATACAAATTGCCTTCTTCAGATTTAAGAAAGTCTCACAATTTTATTTTCACTATTTGAAATATTTTTCAATAAAAAGTAGAATAATGATGCCAAAAATGATCATTCCTTCCTATATCTGCAATCATAATGAAATTCAATAAAATAACTGCAATGACATTTTTTTTTCCAAATCGTGCAGCCGTATTACGCATGCACACAGAGAATCAGAAGAAGAGGAAGAGATAAACCTCTGATCAGCCCCAGATTGATTTGTCTCATAGACACTTCTAGCATGTAAGGTAACGTGCGCGCACACACACACACACACACACACACACACACAGACCTACAACATCTCACACTTCTCACTTGCTCCAATAATCCAGGGCAGGTATGTGAATGTCAGCTCAGAACTGGTGTCACCAGATAAAACCAGCCAGCTCTATTTTAGTATACACAGTCCAGCTCAATAACAGCATGTACTAAATGACTGCAATGTAATGAGTGGCTGTGTGGCTGTACTCAGAGCTGTGACTCTGACAGCGCATGAGAATGTAATGCGTTGAAGCCTCCTTCTCTTTCCCCCCGTTCTCTCACTCTAGCTCCATGCTCCTCTGCGCCCCACTGCCTCTCAGCCACGGGATCAGCTGCAGGCGCTAATGAAACGTCAGTCAGGTAATTGAGGCTCTGGTGGTGGCGGGCCAGCCAGGCAAGCAGTCAGCCTGTGTGGGTGATGACACCAGGACGCTAGCAGCTACAGGATCTCAGCAACCCCCTATGAAGCATCACAGGGACTGCTCCAGGACCCAGCGGGGTGGAAAACATTGCATTTATGCTGACATTTCCCCATGTCTTCCTGTTTGTGTTAGGGAGAAATTTGAGCGATGAGTGGTAAGGTGTGTACGGGTAAGTTGAGTCGTCAACTCAACCAGAGATTGTTAACCAGCTTGGTGAAAGCTGTTCTGCCAGCAGCTGTAGTGAAGGAGTCAGAGGTTAAAATCCTTTGTTATTGCACCCCAGAGTGATGTTACCATCCGCTGACCTGCTCAGCACCCCCAGTGAGTTATGGGTAATGTTTAATTCCCTTGCCGTGACAGCTGTGGATCCGCATGGTAAATTGGATTTTTTTTTTCTTTGTTAGAATTGTGCCTGTGCAGGTAAAGAGAGGGACATTCGCTACACTGGTTTGCAGAGGAAACTCTGTCACATATTGTTCAGAGGCCTCTCTATCTCTCACTGGCAAATCAAATCAAAGCAGTTTGTTTCTGAGGGCTGATGCAAGAACAGAGTGGAGCTGATCTGTCCAACATGGCCTCGTTTATAGTCAGCATGCAATCACAGCTCTGACCTGAACAGACCAGGCTCTGCACACCACTATGTGGCCCCTCTTTCTTCATCATGTGAGCTCAGATAGACAATAAAATAAATAGTCCAAATATATAGATACACATATACACTGGTATACAAAGTGAAAATTTCATGTGATGATTATTCTGGCAAAATAATTCAGATTTATATTATCACGATCATCATCAAAATATGCTTCAAAACTGAATAAAGTAATTTCATGAAAAAAAATCTGTTTCTTCGATGCTGTTTCAAGCTGGTGGAGGGGCTGCGAGTATTGTAAACATGTTGGTTAAAACTGGATAAAAAGTCTATTTGGATATGATGCCATTGACAGGCAATTGACATGTAGCATGGCGTTGATTAAAATTACTATAAAGTTGCATATTATACTTTTAATTCCACTTGGTTTGTCTTTTGTACACTACATGAAATATCTCCTCAAAAAAACGACTATTCTATTTTATAACCGTCCTACCATGTTCCTTCTTTTCAAGGTAGGACACCTTGAAAGACAACAACACCTAACCGGAGATGTTCCCGAGAGCAGCACAGTACCGGGGAATAGGAAGTCTAGATTTAGTTCGCTCTACTCCACTCCACTCTCTTCTGCCTCCCCTGGGCTTTAATGTGGAGAGTGGACAGTGGGGTTAATGCCTAGCTGTAAGCACTGCTTAGTGCCAGTGATTGGGTTTGTGTTGCAGCAGGCCTTCCCCCACCAGCAAAAAAATCCAGTGGAAATGACTTCCACTGTCCAGCCCTGTAGGCAATTGTGATTTTCCAACCTGCGGTTTCGACTTCCCTCCCCTTTGTTGCAGCTCAGTGTCCCAGAGGGCACAGGTGAATTTGATATGGAACAATGATTAAAAGTTTTCCCCCTCAAGGTGACCTCAATAGGAGGAGGTGAAAGTCAAAGTGAGAAACATGGAGATGAGAGAGGGGCATGGAGGTGAAAGTCTGTTTTGGACATTTGTTATGGCCCATATAGTAAGCGCTCAATCCCGAGCTTAGGAGGGAAATTATCCAGACCCTGTCCTTACACTCCTATTGCACCATTCCTGCCTCTTTCCCTTGTAGTAATCAGTGATTGTATGTGACATGATGGGTATAAAGCAGTGTGCCACAGCAAGGAGGCATCGACAATCTAATCATTGTCACATCAGCGATTACCTCAAGGCGTGATGTATTTGAAAAGGGCTCTATCACATCTGCTATTACCTGCCTCTTCCTGCCTTATGTCCCTCAGTACACATCTTTTCTCTTAACTGTGTGTTCAATCACCACCACCAGCATCGCCTGCTGGTGCGGCCGAGCGACCCCTCGACAGTGACGTATGCCCGCGATTAGCCTGGATACAGTTCAATTATGATAAACAGCCAGCTCACCTCTTAGGCCGTGATTAAAGCCTCAGCCTGGCCTTGATAAAGAGATCCCATCTCAATGCCATCACAACCACATTATAAGACACTCCGCCGTGCTGTTCTGCCTCATGCTTTTCACATCAGTGTTGCAGAACGTACACTGTAGCCTGGATGGAGCTCATGGCAGATGGGGCAAGATGGGAGCTGCTGGGGGTCTTTATCATTCACACATGGCTGGTGATGCATCCCTGCCCACCTATTTTCAATTTAGACTAGTATTTATTAATAACCTCCACTTTCTTGAAGCCTATCTTACAAGATACCTGCCATATAACTTAAGATGGGTTTAGATATTGAGAGATAGAGAGGGAGAGAGAAGCCCTAGTTTTGATAAATGGATGAGCAGTGATGAAAAGAAGATATCAGAGGAGCATGAAAGGAGAGAGGGGAAGAGAGCAGAGCATTAATCCAACACCAGGCTGGCAGAGAGAGGGAGCGAGAATGAGAGAGAGAGAAAAGGGGGAGAGAGGGAGAGAGAGAGAGAGAGAGAGAGAGAGAGAGAGAGAGGGGAGGAGGAAGCAAAAGAAAGATAGCCTTTCGGCTGTGTTCTGTCAAGGGAGAAATTACACATTTACGGAGGTTTTTTCAAGCAACGACGGGTTCCATAGATCAAACCACTGGATTTATGAGCCAATTTTCAACATGAAATATAGACACAGAGAATCCATTTTACCCATGTTTACTTGCCTTCTCCCACTCTTTTCCTCTCTCTCCCTCAATCAAACGGCCTACAGTGTGTGGATGGGTTTACTCCTGTAACCTTAGAGAGCTTATTAGAGACGTAAATAAAAATGTTTTGATTGTGGTGACGATGCAGCATTGACTGGATTCTGTAGTGCTAATCGTGCAACGACAGTATGATCAGTTTCATGCTGATGATTTTCAAAACACAAATGCATTTTTCCTGAAATATTACTATTTTAAACACTTTCAACCACTTAAGTCTCTTAGTTGATGTGTGAGAGTTTGTGATAGTTTTGCAATTGTCAAATGTTGGCCTCCTTCTCTGTTCACCATGGAGGCATACGAGAAACGTTTCCCCTCAAGAATTCAAAGTAACACGAGGGAGTCAAAGATGTACAAATGGTAACTTTGTGGGTATTCCTTAAAGAAGTAAGGTCTCAGATGCTGGAAAGGATGAAGACTTTAATGGAGATAGTCTTCATCCTTTTCCAATCAACATCTTGATTATTTAATGCTTGATCATTTCCAGATTAAGAAGTCAACAGCAGGATCTTTTTCCTTTGAAATTTTTTTGTTTACATGAGTAACTGAATCACATTATGATGAAAATTAAGTATTTTTGTAGGAGTCCATTTAAAATTAAACATATTCCTAACCCCTAAAACATGACTTTCAAGACTGTACAAAACCTGCTTAGGTTTTGAATAGTTTATATATTTATATATAAATACACACAGTATACCTAGATCACAGCACTCCCAACTCTATTCAAAATTTGCATAGAAATTAATGTCTAAGTAGGCTAAACGACATAATTGACATGCAATTAGCAATATTATGGGGAGGGAACCTAATGAAGTTTTAGTGGCTGTGCCAACCCAAGAATGATCACTGCTTAATTATCATATTAATGAAGTCATTAGTTGTCACTTAACTTGATGACAGGTAAGGTAAGAATGTCATGATCCTACAATTTCCCTGGCAAATGTATATTCAACACTAATTACCTCCAAGTTAAAATCTCATCTGAGAAAGAGCAACGGGCGCCTGAAATGTTAAATGCACCACGATGGCATAAACATGCATGACACGCAGGAAGAAAAAAAACAAACAATGAGGTTTATTGAATCATTGACTGAAGCATCTTCAAGGTCACCTGAGGACAAACAACAGAAAAAGGCCCCACTAGCTCAACATATAGAGTAGATGGAACCACAGTCTATCAGAGAGAGAACGAGACGCACTCTGGTTCAAGGGGGAGATACAGGGGCGACTAAAGGCTAACACAAAAACACATTTCCAGTAAGCACTTTAGCATGATTAGGCTACAAAAAAACCCTCAGATGGGTCAGATGAGCATTGCGGTTCGAGGTCCTCCCACTCCCAGAGTCGCTGCTTTCATTCCAATTCATTTCAATTACCCAGTCATTCCCACCTTCTTCCCATGTCCCGATTAGCTCAGCCTGGCAATTTACAGTTGATCTTGCCTCATCTAAGGCTGAGCATTGGTGGAGGCAGGGAGACGAGCAGTAATGGAATGAAATGTCACTCAGTTGTTGCCTTTGTCACAAAGGTGCTGGGAAGGCCAGGTGTGTAGGTGTGTATATAAGTGTGTAGCCAGTGGTTCTTCTACCTAAATGGACAGCACTGTGGTGTCCTGCTCCCCTGTGTCCCTCATGTCCAACCATAAGACGTGTGGGCGTCTCCGCGGTGACCAAAATAACTTACACAGTCCCTTTTCCTCCGATGTTTACCAGCTGGTGCTTTCGTCCTCATCAAGGCTTCTTCACCTTTTTCACTGAAGATGAGCTGGATGCCGACTCTCTCCGTTTGCGCTGCAATGTGAGACACAAAACGATCACAACCAGGTTTGGGCAGATTTCGCTCGCTTTCTGCATTTCTTAGTGTTTTTTATTTTTTAGTGTTTTACCAGTTTACAATCAATGGCTGTTTCTGGAACGTGATTGCTAAACTGTCCGCTAAGTTTGCTATAAGCAGCGATGCAATGTGGGGGCTACATGACAACACTTCCAGCAAACAAGGAGGGCAGAAGAGCATTACTGATCTGATTTGACCAAATGCTCTGGCCAAGTTCAGCTAAAAAACCCAACACAGAATCAGTCTGCACCATATGTCATTTACTACCAAACTTGTTTACTGATGGCGTTATCATTACTTCAACTGTCTCTGCTCCCCTTTCTTCCATGTGAGCAGCATGGTGCCCACGCTCAGTGGTGTAGTGTAGCATTTTGGAAGTGTCGCGCTGGATACATTTCAGGCAAACACTGGTAATCGGTTTGATTTGGCCAAAGTCCTATCATAATTTTCATTTTAAGCATTAATGTCAAGAAAAACTTATTGAGATTTAACTTGGACTTGGTATTAGAGTTAAATCTGCCAAGTTTAGATGGTGGTTTATTTTTATGCTGTGCAGACTTACTGAGTTGGGGGTAAGTGGGGCTCCTACAACATCAATGATTTGTTCCTTGGCTTCCACCTTGATGTCATCTGCACTGGGCCAGGACGGAGCATCACCCCCTGGGGTGGATGCTGTAGTGCTGTTATTGGCATGGAGTTCTCCACCCAGTGTTGCAGCAGCTAGTCCACCCCCTGTAGTTCCACCCAAACCGCCTCCACTGCCGGCCTTCAGTAGGGCCTCGTAGCGATGGCGCAGCATCTGTTGTTCGTATTCACAGTTGCTGTGGGCCTGCTTGAGCTCATACAGCAGCACCAGGTCGCTACGCAGCTCATTGAACATCTGAACAATCTCCTCTGTGGGCATGGGGTTAAGATCTGGACCCACGGACAGACACAAAGGCAAAGATACGTGAAAACATGACTTAAGAGCTTTGATAAAACACCCCCAAAAACGTTTAGAATAGCAAGTAGAGGAAAATGTTGGAACAAAGCTGTTTGATTCAGTATGTTACTCAGATATTGTAGATGGTTGTGTTCAGCAAAGCCTGACTAGTCAGTCTTTCCTAGCAGCTATAGGTAGTACCTTTAGTATGGTGTAGTGAGAAGCCATATTTTTCAGATCAATCATCAAACAAGTTCAACATGAGGACAGAATCTCTGAGATGAGTTTATCAAGAAATAGCTCCTTTGTGTAAGCATACTGCTGTTTAACCACATTGCTCTTTTTTATTTGTGCACATTTAAAAAATGTCCAAAAGAAAATTCCTTAAGTAGCTATTATTAAAATAAATGTAAAATAAGTTTTTTTTTTAAAATTGCCCCTGCTGTACTGAAAACACCAAATAAGACCATTAAATTTAGCATTCTTTTTACTATAAATCTGTTGCAGAGGAGAGTTCAAAATGTAAAACTTTAAAAAGGTCAGCAGATTACTAATGATTATTCACACTTACCGACTCCTTGCTCTAGCAGGATCTGCTCAATGGCCTTGATCTTCTTCTGGCCTACCGAGCTTGGCAGTTTCATCTGAATCACACACAAACACACAGAGAGACACACACATCAGTACACACAAGGGTGTGATTTAAGGTGCCGGAGATATTAGGATAAACAGCTCCACCTCGGGGCTTTTAATTCGTATGAAATGCACTTCAGCGAGCCAGATCAAAATGTCTTTATCCACTGAACTCTGTCTGACTGATTAGCTAGAGGGGTACTCCACTCCTTTAGCCATGCTAATGCATTTTCCATAGAGAGCGGCAGCTCCTCATCAGTCTTGAAGATGAATAAGGGTCCCCTTGCTAGGTCTTACAGATATTAGAAAGTCACTAACAGAATTAATCATCACAGTGCTAATGAGAGATAGCTACCTCAAGTCTGACATTCTGGTTTCCCACATAAATCAACTACAGGGTCAAGCTTTGCAAAAATTGTTTTGATATTAAAAATGGTTCAAACAAAACTGATGAAAAAATGTCAAGTACAGATACAGAGAAGTAAAGGTTTTTAATACAGAGCTGTGGGATTATTTCTAACTACTGTAGATTGCAGATTTGTTCTTTGTTAAGGATTGGTCTTTTAAACTCCTCACTGGTATTTAAGAGTCAATGGGAAGTTTTATGGTGAAGATGTGTTTTGAAAAACTCTTTTAGTAGTTTAAATATCTGATCAGGATTAATACTCACCCTCTGACTGCGCAGTGTGACTCCCGCCGATTTGAAATCAGGGAACTTGATTCCTGCTGTTTCTGGAACAGCCTAAAGAAAATGAAATAACTGATGAGAAGGTATGACATCCAGCTGAACTTTAGATAGACTTAACATGAAAAATAATTATTATGGGATACTCCAGGCCTTAATTTCACAAAACTTTCACAAGAGCCCCTTCAATTTCGTTAAGACACAGCTGTTCCATCGAAATAATATTAAATGATTCATATAAAATACTGTGACTTAACCTAATTCTCATTATCTCTGTGTTACTATAATAAAGGTTGACAGCTGTGCCATCTCAATAATAAAAACTATTCAAGGTTTTTCCCCTTTAAAGATTCTTTCATTTGCTGGTAAACATTTCTTAGGTACGGTGGTGAGGTATGGTTTGACTTGCACATCATACCGGTTTTTCTGTTTCTCTTTTTTGTGGAAGCTTCTTCTTCGAAACTCTCTTTTCTGCTCGTCTTAACTCTGTGGTTGTGTCCGCTGCTTTAATGAGTTTCTGCAGATCCTGGGCCTTCTTCTCGCGCTCCTTCTTTCTAGTCTCTATCTTCCTGAGCTCCTGAATAAGATATTCCTCTTCTGCCACCTGCAGGAAAACCAAGAGAAGTGCAATCTAAATATCCAAAAGGTTGACAAACATCTTAAAGACTTTGGCAATATTGTTTTAATGCTTTCTTTCACAGTAGACTTTACTGCATTAATAACTGCAGTTATAATTGGTATGTGCTGTGCATGATGCTTCTCGTCTTGGCTGGGAAGTTATAAAAGCTTAACAACAACAAAATAATCAAAATCAAACTATAATGTCACAAACTTGTTCAGGTGTGCGATTGAAGAGCTTGTCCAGTTGCTCTTTACGGCGCCTTTCATGGCCGGCATCAAATATGTAGATCTTGGGCTCAGTCCCTGAAGCTGCGCGGACCTTGGTCAGCTTACCACAAATACTATAATAGCGTTCCTTCAGGTCCTCCACAGAACGTTTCTGTGAAGCAAAAATGGAAGAATGTCATGACAAATATGTGCTTTAACTTAAAGCATTACAATTTTTGCAATAAACTGTCACTTAAGGGGAACTTTAGGGATGAAGACGAGTGACTAAGTGATTACTCTGTATTGCTGGTGGTCGTAACGGTCATGGACGACGACAAATCGCAGGTCAAATCGCTTGCACAGGTCGAACAGGTGGTCTGTCTCTGCTTTAGTCCAGCCATCATCATGGAGATGTATCTGATACTCCTGCTCAGAGTACACAGGTACCTGCACTGTCTATAAAAACACACAGGAAAACAGACAGAATGCAGTGATCAGATGAATAAAACTGGTAATCCATAAAAATCCTGTTTGGGTTTAATAAGAGGAGACTGTAATCATCCCTACCTTGTTGAAGCGGGCAAAAGGGTAGTCCTTGCCTTCCTCTGCCACACGTCTCCAGTGATGGAATATAGCACCGTCTCTGCGAGCTGGATTAGTGAAGGGCATCCACTTCCAGGGACGCACTTTTTTACAGCCCAGCTTGGCTTTGACTGTCCTGTAGCCCTGAGTAGTATCACTAGGCAACAAAGGGGGTGCATCTCTGGGAAATAACAATAAAAACAAATCTTTGTTTAAGCAAGAGTGGAATATGTGGAAAATCTGCCAGGGGCAAGGCAGGGATATACAGAAAAAAAATTGTTCATCATACAAGCTCTCCCTCACAGTAAGACTTTAACATGGACACTTCAAATGCTTGAATGGATGAAACTGCCACTCACTGAACTCTGTGTCAGAGGTCTTAATTTCTGATTAACATACTAGAAAATAAAGGGAACCATTGTCATTATATATCTTCCTTTCTGGATTTATCATGAACAATTGTTAAACATGGAAGGAAAAACGCAGGATTGGCAATTGACAAAATCTGACCATATGTCCTTTGCATGGTACATAAAAAAAAAAAGGTTATGGCATTTATGTCACACTTGATGCAATGTAGCCTATCAAAGAAAATTTTGAAACGGTAAATTAAAGTTTACAAAAAATGTCTAAATCATAGTTGAACAAAATCATGGATTTGGGGAATTCTGACACTCCGAGTGATGACACACAGGACATGCAAACCTTAAGGGTAATTCAGTACATTGTTTCAGGACAAATTCAAAAAGATCCCATACTTTTTATCTGAATAGAGCAGAGCATAGACCTCTCTGTGCATTCCCTCTGGTCTCTTGAAGGTCAGTGTTTCTGTGCTCTTCTTGTTTTTTTTCTGAGACAGGTGATGGAAAAATTGGTGATTAGGCTCAATAAAACTGGTAATACTCTCAAGCACAGAATAACAACATAATATTTTCACTTTACAGATGTGGAAATGGCATAGTTTGTGCATAACTATTGGAACATTAAGGAAAATAACATGGTTAACTTGTGACTAGAGGGACAGGAATCATCATGGCTATCTTATAATGATCTCCTACCTTGTCTGAGTTGATGAGGTCTTTCTTGCTGATGGGTCCGTCATTTTCCCCTCCAGTCAACTCCAGAATATCCCTTACATCAGCCCCAGTAGCCATGACTTACTGTTTTGTTAGGTAACGCTTCTCACAGCCTGTCAAACGAGAAATACTGTTCATTCATTCACGGGCGGTCAGTCAGTGAAGCGGTCCTGTCCAACGAATACGCTCCTAGCTAATAGCTAACGCTAACGTTGTCATTTCTAAACTACGTTCACTTTACACCGAGCCGCAAACAGTCGAGTAACGGTTTTTGTAGGATTTGTATTCGCAATATTACCGTGTATGTTTTTAATATGTGTGAAATCTATGGAGACAGTTATTAAAAGAATATTCTCTTGCTATTGTTAAGGCTAAGCGAGTAGCTAGCAACTAAACCAACACTACTTCCGTCCCCGCTGATGTCGATGTGGCTACTAATCTACTCTGTAATTGACTGTCGCCCCCTATAAGGTGTGGCGGTGTACTGCAGCTTCTTTCTTTCTTTCTTTCTTTCTTTCTTTCTTTCTTTCTTTCTTTATTACTTACTTACTTACTTACTTAAGTACTTACTTTGTATTATGATAACTCTCACAAGTGTCCTTTCTCACAGCTTGTTAATTGAAGAATAAAACAGAACTAGAAAATTTCCTCTGGGGAAATTCTGAAAGGGCCATGGGGGCTACTGCCGGTGTGTGTACACTATGATGAGATTCTTCAGAGATTTCAAACAATTAATACTAGTAATGTTATGATACTATATTATATATAAGGAGTACACCTACAATAAGCATTCCTTTTCAAGTATTTATTTATACAGCAACCTATGCCCTTTCAACCTCAAAATGTGTGTGTGTGTGTGTGTGCGTGCGCGTGTGTGTGTGAAACGTGTATCTGGAGGAGTGTGCGCGCTTACGCACGCACGCTTATGTGTGTGTGTAACTGTAATCACATAAAGTTACCTGTCTGTGTGTGTGTATGTGTGTGTGTGTGTGTGTGTGTGTGTGTATGATTCTCTCTTTCTGTGAGAGATGGATGAAATATGGGAGTCAATGGGGCTGTTGGTGCGTGTTGGTGGCGCATCTGTGCGTCCTACGCCCAAACTATAACTCTGACAGCTTTACCAGAGGATTGTGAGTGAGAAGACAAATTTTCCTACGTTTCTATGTATAAATTATTTCTGTAGAGTGGAATTTGCGGCCTGGAGCGCAGTTTTCAAATTCATTTTTTGACAATTTTTTTGGACATGAACCCATTATAATCTCAGAATTTCTCCAAAAATTATCATGGTCATTGAACAGGGATTGATAAAAAACTATATGACTTATCGAAACGTGGATTAATACAGCAATACACAATACTTGTGTCTACTGTTTAAAGTTTGAATGGAGTCTCTAGGTGAAATTATGCCTAAGAAGTAGATGTTTGAAAATCTCCAATTATTGTTGTTTTTCGCTAAAGTAATAGCACAATGATCCCGATCAAACACGTTTTGATATATAATTTGTCCTGCAACTCGAAATTGTGTCTGGAAGAGGAAGAAGAAAAATCCGCAGTATAACAATAGTGCTCGGTGCGATTGGCCCGTGACCTTAATTAGAACAGCATACAGCTCTCATTCATGAAAATAATAATTAAAACAAAAAGGGTTGAAAATGATTAGGTAATTAGGTAGGAAACTAAATTACAGTTTTAGATAGTTAGAGAAAGGTTTTTGTAGGACCTTTTTACTCGCCACCCAACATAATTTAATTCAAGTCAAGCCATTTTTTGTATAGTTTAACATGAAAAATCTCAATACTTAACATTACATATGAAGGCTACATGATACAACACGCTCTGTCCTTTTCGATCCTTGCTTCAGATAAGTTTCGAAACACCAACAATTTTATTGTTTGTTGCACATGAAATTCAACAGTATACATGATAGATATATTATTAAAGATCAGTAAATTGTGTCATTCAAAACGCCTTTTTCTTTAAACCAAACAAAAACAGGCAAAATACACAAGTTCCACAGTTTTATTTGTCCGCACTGTTATTCTTTTTTTTTTTTTTTTTAAACTTTATTAAAGCAACATATTTTTCCAGTTAAGGTTATTAATAAGGTTATTACATATAGAGTTGATACGACTTCTTTCTGAAATAAAGAGTGTGAAAGTCTAAGAAGTTAAGACGGTATTACTGATTTTTTAATGCAATGGTTTTTGTTTCGCCATACAAAGTTTTGTTAAATTATCAATAGGCTACTTTTAAAGACCTTTTTATTAACATCAAGAGATAAAGCAGCACATAAGACGGGAAAGTCCCTCAGCTTTGGTTAGCCTCTCAAGCCTGCACTGTTAATCTGAAATGCTTTTTGTGCCGCGACCTTTATTTTTAAAATCAATCACCGGAAGTAGACCTTTTCATTCCTGGGTTTTAAATTCCCAGCGGTCGCTCTTCCTGTTCACTAACTGCTCTCTCCGCCATTTTCGGTAGCTGGTGTCGCAGAGGTGGTTGTCGTGGTTATTTGTTCACTCAAGTCAGGTTTAACGACGATTAACTCGTTAATATCTGAGATAACACAGTATTTTTAACAAGGCGCTAAACTACGCAAAAAGATGTCTACCGAGCAGGCCGAAGCTCCTACCGGGACCGAGAAAGCAGCCCAGCCGCCCCAGCAGCGGCCCCCGCAGCAGCAGCAGCAGCAGGCCGGGTAGGTCCATTCATCAAGCTCCCTTTGTTAGCGCTTACTAGCTAGCTGGTTGCATAACGAGCCAGACTCACATCCACAATGTCGTAGTTTTTAGTAGTTTGTCTGTAAAGAAAAAGTCTGCACGAATGGCAACATTATGAGGCAATTATATAAGGCCTCCAGTGTGTTTAAAGTTTATCGTTATTTTGGTTTATCTGCTACTGGGGGCGTGTTTTGGGACCCGATTACTTCAACAGGAAGAATCCATTCACTTTACGTAACTTAAAGTATCCGAGCGTTAATGGTTTAGCTTACTTTATAAGTATAAAATCACATGCGGCTTTCCTTTTCAATTAGTTAGCATTTTTTTTTATTGTAAAAGTAATACACGTTAATGCTTAGTTAATGTAACACAGGCCCGCTACATCCAAAGAGCGGCCTTGCCATGCGGCTGAAGTGGATCAGCTGCAATCATTTAGGTCACAGTGGAGAGCAATGCAACTGTCTATATGTAACACATTTTAACCCGTTTTGGTAACCTAATTTACTTACTCCTCAATCACATCGCATACAAAAAAACCCAGTTAGTTTTTTTCATAGTCCGACTCAAGAAAATCCCTTTGTGCCCGCTATTGGATTGAGTTGGTTAACAGTAATATTTTTGGCCCCTGTAAATGAGCAGAGAATATGCAAGGTGGTGTGGCTTTTTTTTAATGTTTTAGTCATAAGTTAATAAGTTCCAAGAAATAAAATTATTTGTCCTGTATGCATCCCCAGTAGCTGCTCATTTAACTTCTGAATCACTTCTCATAATTGTATTATGCTTAATCCTGTACCTTTCTGGTCTCACTTAGTAAAAGCCTTTTTACTCACTAATAACTGATTTCTTTATACAGGGAGGTGAATGGGAAAGCCAAGCATGAGCCCAATTCCAGCAGGAAGGAGAGGCCCCAGAAGAGAGGTGGAGGCGGGCGCTACGATCCCTATGGAAACGCAAACAAAAGATACCGAGTTTTTGTCAGCAACATTCCATACGATGTGAAATGGCAAGCTCTCAAAGACCTGATGAAAGAGAAAGGTAAGGTGTTTAGATAAGAGATTGACTCAGTCAGCTTTGGACATAAAAAAAAAGAGATGCAGCCTCCAGGGTCATTTTGTTTGACCACTGAAGCCTTGTCTGGCTTTTTTGGAATTTGTGCAGAAACTTAAGTTGTGCAATGTTGCTTGAGATATCGAGGGAGTTATTTGGAACAAGGGGTTTGGACGAGTTCTCTCTCATTTGTCCGTCAACTATGGAGTTGCTGCAGACTTGCACAAGGGCTGTGAACCAGGAGGTTAGACTGCACATTTATTCTCCATTGAGATAATTAAACCTTCTGTGGTTTTGGTGAAGTGGGGTTTGTACATGTGTAAATATGGTTTCACTACTGTGAAAATCAAATGGCCTGGGATCATGAGTGGCATATTGAGATGCTTTTCCCCAAGAAATCCATGAAAAAGCAAACTATGCATTGCTGTAATGAAATTATTTTGCCCAGAAAAAAGGGACAAGTTGTTCTGAGTTGTAAAAAGTAACTAACGGTAATAACCTGAGCTCTCAGGATTCATAAAATTTGTCAAAATTTTGGAGAACTTTTTTTCAAATGAAATCATCTGTGATGCAGCAATTTTCAGCAGGGGTTAGGATAAAGTTCATAAATGTACAATGTAATATGGATTTACACGGGCTGTTACTCATGTGAAAGTATTTGTACTTATGGGGTATTGGAAAGCATTAGATTTATTTTAAGTAATGCATTAATCTGGCATTTACTTGAAGTTCAAGCATGTCTTAAAGGTGCTATCCTCTTTAAGAAGGAGCACCTGGTATTTGTTTTTATATCAACTGACTGTGGAGTTAAATTGCATTTTCTCTTTTAGGTGTGACCTTGACAAAGAAATGTTTTCTCAGCAGATCTCCATGTTGTGCCAAACACGGCTATGCGTTGGATTTCTTTGGGGTACAGGTCTACAAAATGAAGCAACTTCTTATGCACTGTCCTTGTCTCTAGAGGTTTGGTCACTGATGTCCATACGTTGAACAGACAAGTGATCTGGAACGAAGGCTTGGCTGTGATCGACGCTGAATCAAAATTATGATACAGTACGTTTTAGGGAACAGGTCCACTAAGAACATGTTTGCAGTTAGAGAAGTTTCCATTCTCCAAGAGCTTGCCTTCATTTGTATTATGGTTAATTTGTCTAGCTGTAAGTTTCCGCTTAGGCTAAGTTGATGGACGAATGTATTGATGCATTGGCCTGATGTTTAAAATGGCGACATAAGACAAAGTATGCACAGGTTTGTAACGAAATGGTGAAAAGGTGGTGTTTACGGCACTATAGCCACACAGGCAGGCTGATGGCCATATCAACAGTTGTTGTCCTCAGTCTGTTGCTTTTGGTGCTTCGGGAGAATTCCAACAAGGACAGGCTAAGAAGTCTTAATTTTTTTTGAGACCCAAGCTTGCTTTTTGTAGACCTGTACCATATTGTGCTGCTGCTGAGGTGCTGGGGGAAGGCGCAGGACTGGCAGTCTGAGCTCACTGCCACCGGCCACCCTACTTGTGTGTCTGCTCTAAACCCCCATTGTTCTCTCGGCTTCTCTCCCCTTGGTGTGTGTCGTCTCTGGAATCTGATTTGTAGTGGGTGAGGTAACGTACGTGGAACACTTAACGGACGCAGAAGGCAAATCGAGGGTAAGTGCAAATACATACAAATAAAACATGAATAATCCTAGACAAACCTGTGTTTGTCAGCTTTGGTGTCTTTATTTTCATTGTTGGGACTTGTTCAGCTTCACAAACCTGGTGGTGTGTGTGAGATCATGGTGACATGCCGGAGGCGTCTGTGGCACTGACTTGAGGTCAATCCCGAGTGTTGATGCTCTTATAAAAGGACTTCAGCTCTTTTGTAGCCAATCCTGTGGGATTGCAGTATCTGACAATGTCCCTTTTGGTTGCTGGATTTGCTCCTCATGAATTAAAGGTTTCTAGTCTGCAGGAGGTTGTAACAAGGCTGTTAGACGGTTGTTAAAAATAACTCTGTAGAACTGCTTTACTGGAAATGTTAACCCCCAATATCTTAGAGGTGGGGAATCCTATCTCTCTGTGGATTTTCTGCCCTTTGGATTTTGGGAAAGATGCTCTTAATATTCACCTGAATTGTGTTAGTGAAAAAATGTGAGATCTTAAAATTGTAATTTTATTTGGAAGAGCACAGAGTTGTGGCCAAGGCTGTAGGCTTGTGTGATTTCAACTTTTCATTGTGCATGAAATTATCTGTATCTGTTTTTTAAATTAAATTGTTTCAGTTAAACATCTATTTTAACCATTGTCATTACTAATTTAAATTATTTACTCCTTTTGGTGCGGCCTGTTCTGATGTCTTCAATCACCAAAGGGTTGTGCGTAAGTAGTCTTCATTTTTTCTGTTTGTGCCAGTACAAGGATTGAAAATATGTAAATGTTGCAGTAGACACAGTAAAAAGCACATTCACCAGTCTCAGAATGCTTTGTGAGGGTAGTTATAAAAAATCTAGTCTGATCAAGTTTATTGATTTCCCTCACGATATACTGTATATTTCTTTCAGTGTTGTTGAGTTTAGGACTGAAGAGCTAATGAAGAAAGCAGTGGAGAAGGTCAACAAGCATAACCTCAATGGACGCCCCCTCAAAGTGAAAGAGGTAGGCCACAGCAAAAGGACCAAGGAAACGAGCAGTAGCAAAGTTCAAAATATCAGTTACACATTTTTCTTATTAATTTTTCTGTGCTTTTTGTTAGGACCCAGATGGTGTGATTGCTCAGAGAGAAATCAACAAGGGTCAAGGTGGAGGTCCTCCAGGGGGCCATGGAGGCATGGGCGGAGGCATGGGAGGAGGAATGGGTGGAGGAATGGGAGGTATGGGTGGCATGGATCGAATGGGCCCAGGACCAAATGGCTCCATGGTCAACATTCCCCCTAGCCTGATGAACAACCCCAACATCCCCAATGAGATCATCCACGGTCTCCAGGCCGGCAGGATTGGCAGCACTGTCTTCGTGGCAAATGTGAGGCTTCCAAACTTTTCCCATTGTTTTACCCAAAAACTCACAAATGTTAGGCAGTAAGCGGCAGGAAAACATTCTAGCAATTGTTGCCGGTAAATAAATGGTATTTTTATTCAATTAAAAAAGTTTGCTAAGGGTTTCAGCATTACCCATAAGTGTACAGCTGCTAATTTAATCACAGTATTATTGTTGGAGACATCGTAAGAAACGCAAGTTTAGTCTTGTCTTTTTGGACGTACCTGTGGATAAACAAGTTACCATCTTTAATCATTTTTCTTTGTGCCCTATAGCTTGACTACAAAGTGGGCTGGAAGAAGCTGAAAGAGGTGTTTGGCATGGCCGGCATGGTGGTGAGGGCTGACATTCTTGAGGACAAGGATGGGAAAAGCAGAGGCATGGGCACAGTAACATTTGATATGCCCATTGAAGCAGTCCAAGCTGTCTGTATCCTTTTTTTGGGGGAAAAAAACATTTTCTTGAGATCCCTTTGTGTATGTATATTGTGTCAATGTAGTTGAATCATATTGTTTCAAAATATGTCTGGTGTGCTTTCCTTAATGATTTCACAGCTATGTTTAATGGTCAGCTGTTATTCAACAGAGTCATGCATGTCAAACTGGTATGTTGCCTCATTTTTACTGTACATCTAATCACAATATGCTCAAAGCACATAGTCTGAATACATTTGTTTTCTTTTGTAAGGATGAGAAATCCCTCCCCAAAGATTTTGGACCACCTGAAAGATCGGCGGCTGCTCTTCCCCGTAAGTAGACATTGTAGCTTTCTACACTGTAAATATCCTTGCCAGTGATATTTGATTACTTCACTTTGGTGCAGAACTGCATCTCTTAATATTTATTTGTATCTAGTGTATATTTAAAAAAAACACCCAGGTCGCAACAGTGACACTATTAGCTAGCTCAACACTGCCCAAAATATACACTGTGCCTAATATACACGTGGCTTGATTGCTACCTCCACAATTTTGTTATCAAAAGATAATAAGTTTAATCAGTTTATTCTTACAGACACAATTTCTTGTGAAGACAATGTCTTAATACTGTACCCATTTTATCTGCCTAGGTGGCCTGAGTGGTATTGGTTTGGGCCTGGGACCTGGTGGCCAGCCCATTGATGCTACCCAGTTGAACAGAGGAGGTGGAGGTGGTGGCGGCGGAGGAGGAGGAATGGGCAACATGGGCCCTGGAGGTAACTAGCTTTTTCCAAGGATTTTGTTAAACCCTTTAATAAAAGACAACAAAAAAATAGGTAACTTATCACTCTTCTTACTTGTAGGTATGGATGGCATGGGCTTTGGCAACATGGGAGGTCGTATGGGAGGCGGCGGTGGCGGTGGTGGAGGAGGAGGTATGTTCTCTATTCCAAGCAGTTTAACTGTGAGCACCACATTGCATTTCTATGATCTGAACTGTCCCTGGTTGTGACCTCTAGCATTGAGTATTTCTTCTTCTTCCTCTGTTAGGAATGGACAACTTCGGAGGAATGAACAACATGGATCGATTCGGTTCTTCCGGGATGGGCAGAATGAACGGTAAGGAGCAGTGTTCAGAGCAATCCAAAAGCAAGCGTGGAACACTTTCACGTTTTGCTTGATGT